>NW_023269690.1:87738-266134 GCF_004353265.1 Vitis riparia | reverse complement strand
AAAGGTAAGAATCAGTGTGAGTATCGGAAAATGGTAGAATCTGAGCAAGAATCGGGAAAAAGTAGAATCCGTCCGAGTACCGGGAAACTGTCCGGACGACTATCGAAAAAGGGTAGAATCAGTGTGAGTATCGAAAAATAGTAGAATCCGGGCGAGTATCGGGAAAAGGTGGAATCCGTCCGAGTACCGGGAAACTGTCCGGACGACTATCGAAAAAGGGTAGAATCAGTGTGAGTATCGAAAAATAGTAGAATCCGGGCGAGTATCGGGAAACGGTGAAATCCGTCCCAGTACCGGGAAACTGTCCGGACGACTATCGAAAAAGGGTAGAATCAGTGTGAGTATCGAAAAATAGTAGAATCCGGGCGAGTATCGGGAAACGGTGAAATCCGTCCCAGTACCGGGAAACTGTCCGGACGACTATCGAAAAAGGGTAGAATGGGTGTGAGTATCGGAAAATTATAGAATGCGGGTGAGTATAGGGAAAAGGTAGAACCCATCCGAGTAGCAAGAAACTGTCCGGACGACTATAAGAAAAAGAGAGAATCAGTGTGAGTATCGGAAAATGGTAGAATCCGGGCGAGTATCGGGAAAAGGTGGAATCCGTCCGAGTACCGAGAAACAGTCCGGACGACTATCGAAAAAGGGTAGAATCAGTGTGAGTATCGGAAAATGGTAGAATTCGGGTGAGTATCCGGAAAAGGTGGAATCCGTTAGAGTACCGGGAAATAGTACGGACGACTATCGAAAAAGTGTAGAATCAGTGAGTGTATCGAAAATGGTAGAATCCGGGCGAGTATCGGGAAAAGGTAGAACCCCTCCGAGCACCGAGAAACTGTCCGGACGACGATAAAAAAAGAGTAGAATCAGTATGAGTATCGGAAAATGGTAGAATCCGGGAAAGTATCGGGAAAAGGTGGAATCCGTCTGAGTACCCAAAAACTGTCTGGACGACTCTCGAAAAGGGTAGAATCAGTGTGAGTAGCGGAAAATGGAAGAATCCGGGCAAGTACCGGGAAAAGGTGGAATCCGTCCGAGTACCGAAAAACTGTTCGGACATCTACCGGAAAAGGGTAAAATGAGTGTGAGTATCGGAAAATGGAAGAATCCGGGCGAGTATCAGGAAAAGGTGAAATCCGTCCGAGTACCGAGAAACTGTCCGGACGACTATTGAATAATGGTAGAATCAGTGTGAGTACCGGAAAATGAAAGAATCCCGGCGAGTACTAGGAAAAGGTGGAATCCGTCCGAGTGCAGAAAAACTGTCAGTACGACTATTGAAAAAGGGAGAATCAGTATGAGTATCGCAAAATTGTAGAATCCGGGAGATTATCGGGAAAAGGCGGAATCCGTCTGAGTACCGAAAAACTGTTCGGACGACTATCGGAAAAGTGTAGAATGAGTGTGAGTATCGAAAAAAGGAAGAATCCGGGCGAGTAGCTGGAAAAGGTGGAATCCGTCCGTGTACCGAAAAACTATCCTGACGACTACCGAAGAAGGGTAGAATTAGTGTGAGTATCGGAAATGGAAGAATCTGGGCGAGTACCAGGAAAAGGTGGAATTCGTCCGAGTACCGAAAAACTGTCCGGACGACTATCGAAAAAGGGTAGAATCGGTGCGAGTACCGAAAAATGGAAGAATCCGGGCGAGAACCGGGAAATGATGGAATCCGTCCGAGTACCGAGAAACTGTTCGGACGACAATCGGAAAAGGGTACAACGAGTGTGAGTATAGGAAAATGGAAGAATCCGGGCGAGTACCGGGAAAAGGTGGAATCCGTGCGAGTACCGAAAAACTGTCCGGACGAGTACCGAAAAAGGGTAGAATCAGTGTGAGTATCGAAAATGGAGGAATCCGGGCGACTATCGGGAAAAGGTGGAATCCGTCCGAGTACCGAAAAACTGTCCGGACGAGTATCGAAAAAGGGTAGAATCAGTGTGAGTATCGGAAAATGGTAGAATCCAGGCAAGTACTGGGAAAAGGTGGAATCTGTCCGAGTACCGGGAAACTGTCCGGACGACTATCGAAAAAGGGTAGAATCAGTGCGAGTATCGAAAAATAGTAGAATCCGGGCGAGTATCGGGAAACGGTGAAATCCGTCCCAGTACCGGGAAACTGTCCGGACGACTATCGAAAAAGGGTAGAATCAGTGTGAGTATCGAAAAATGGAAGAATCTAGGCGAGTAGCAGGAAAAGGTGGAATCTGTCCGAGCACCAAAAAACTGTCCCGACGACTTTTGAAAAATGGTAGAATCAGTGTGAGTATCGGAAAATTGTAGAATCCGGGCGAGTATCGGGAAAAGGTGAAATCCGTCCCAGTACCGGGAAACTGTCCGGACGACTATCGAAAAAGGGTAGAATCAGTGCGAGTATCGAAAAATAGTAGAATCCGGGCGAGTATCGGGAAACGGTGAAATCCGTCCGAGTACCGAAAAACTGTATTGACGACTATTGAAAAAGGGTAGAATCAGTGTGAGTACCAGAAAATGGTAGAATTCGGGCGGGTACTGGGAAAAGGTCGAATCCGTACGAGTATCGAAAAACTGTCCGGACGAGTACCGAAAAATGGTAGAATCAGTGTGAGTACCGAAAAATGGTTGAATCCGGGCGAGTACCGAGAAAAGGTGGAATCCATCCGAGCACCAAAAAACTGTCCGAACGACTATCGAAAAAGGCTACAATCAGTGGGAGTACCGAAAAATGGCAGAATCCGGGCGAGTACCGAGAAAAGGTGGAATCCGTCCCAGTTCCGAAAAACTGTCCCTACGACTATCGAAAAATGGTAGAATAAGTGGGAGTATCGAAAAATTGAAGAATCCGGGCGAGTACCGGGAAAAGGTGGAATCCGTCCGATAACTGAAAAACTGTTCGGACGACTATCGAAAAATTGTAGAATAAGTGTGAGTATCGAAAAATGGTAGAATCTGGGCCAGTACCGGGAAAAGGTGGAATCCGTCCGAGTACGGAAAAACCGTCCGGACGACTATCGAAAAAGGGTAGAATCAGTGCGAGTACTAGAAAATGGGAAAATCCGGGCGAGTATCGGGAAAAGGTGGAATCCGCCCGAGTACCGAAAAACTATCCTGACGACTATCAAAAAACGGTAGAATCAGTGTGAGTATCGGAAAATGGTAGAATGTGGGTGAGTACCGGAAAAGGTGGAATATGTCTGAGCACCAAAAAACTGTCCGAACAACTATCGAAAAAGGGTAGAATGAGTGTGAGTATCGGATAATGTAAGAATTCGGGCGAGTACCGGGAAAAGGTGGAATTCGTTCGAGTATCGAAAAACTATCCTGATGACTACTGAAAAAAGGTAGAATCAATGTGATTACCAGAAAATGGGAGAATCCGGGCGAGTATCGGCAAAAGGTTGAATCCGTCCGAGTACCGAGAAACTGTCCGGACGACTATAAAAAGAGGGTAGAATCAGTGTGAGTATCGGAAAATGGTAGAATGCGGGCGAGTACAGGAAAAGGTGGAATCTGTCCGAGCATCAAAAAACTGTCCGGACGACTATCGCAAAAGGCTACAATCAGAATCCGGGCGAGTACCGGGAAAAGGTGGAATCCGTCCGAGTACCGAAAAATTGTCCCGACGACTATCGAAAAAGGGTAGAAAAAGTGGGAGTATCGAAAAATTGAAGAATCCGTCCGAGTACCGAGAAACTGTCCGGACGACTATAAAAAAAGGGTAGAATCAATGTGAGAATCGGAAAATGGCAGAATGCGGGCGAGTACCGGAAAAGGTGGAATCTGTCCGAGCACCAAAAAACTGTCTGAACGACTATCGCAAAAGGCTACAATCAGTGGGAGTACCGAAAAATTGCAGAATCCGGGCGAGTACCGGGAAAAGGTGGAATATTTCTGAGTATCGAAAAATTGTCCCGACGACAATCGAAAAAGGGTAGAATAAGTGGGAATATCGGATAATTGAAGAATCCGGGCGAGTACGGGGAAAAGGTGGAATCCGTCCAAGAACTGAAAAACTGTGCAGACGACTATTAAAAAATTGTAGAATAAGGGTGAGTATCGAAAAATGGCAGAATATGGGCAAGTACCGGGAAAAGGTGGAATCCGTCCGAGTACTGAAAAACTGTCCGGACGACTATCGAAAAATTGTAGAATAACTGTGAGTATCGGAAAATGGTAGAATCCGGGCGAGTATCGGGAAAAGGCGGAATCCGTCTAAGTGCCGAGAAACTGTCCGGATGACTATTAAAAAAGGGTAGAATCAATGTGAGAATCGGAAAATGGCAGAATGCGGGCGAGTAACAGGAAAAGGTGGAATCTGTCCGAACACCAAAAAACTGTCCGGACGACTATCGCAAAAGGCTACAATCAATGGGAGTACCCAAAAATTGCAGAATCCGGGCGAGGACTGGGAAAAGGTGGAATCCGTCTGAGTATCGAAAAACTGTCCCGACGACTATCGAAAAAGGGTAAAATAAGTGGGAATATCGGAAAATTGAAGAATCTGGGCGAGTACTAGGAAAATGTGGAATCCGTCCGAGAACTGAAAAACTGTGCGGACGACTATCAAAAAATTGTAGAATAAGTGTGAGTATCGGAAAATGGTAGAATATGGGCGAGTACCGGGAAAAGGTGGAATCCGTCCGAGTACTGAAAAACTGTCCGGACGACTATCGAAAAATTGTAGAATAAATGTGTGTATCGAAAAATAGTAGAATCTGGGCGAGTGTTGGGAAAAGGTGGAATCCATCCGAGTTCTGAAAAACTGTCCGGACGACTATCGAAAAAGGGTAGAATCAGTGCGAGTATCGAAAAATAGTAGAATCCGGGCGAGTATCGGGAAACGGTGAAATCCGTCCCAGTACCGAAAAACTGTCCGGACGACTATAAAAAAAGGGTAGAATCAGTGTGAGAATCAGAAAATGGTAGAATGCGGGCGAGTACCGGAAAAGGGGGAATCTATCTGAGCACCAAAAAACTGTCCGGACGACTATCGCAAAAGGCTACAATCAGTGGGAGTACCGAAAAATTGCAGAATCCGGGCGAGTACCGAGAAAAGGTGGAATCCGTCCAAGTACCGAAAAACTACCCCGACGACTATAAAAAAAAGGGTAGAATCAGTGGGAGTATCGTAAAATGGAAGAATCCGGGCGAGTACCGGGAAAAGGTGGAATCCGTCCGAGTTCCAAAAAACTGTCCGGACGACTATCGAAAAAGGTTAGAATCAGTGCAAGTACCGGAAAATGAGAGAATCCGAGCGAGTATCGGGAAAAGGTGGAATCCGTCCGAGTACCAAAAAACTATCCTGACGACTACTGAAAAAGGGTAGAATCAGTGTGAGTACTAGAAAATGGGAGAATCCGAGCGAGTATCGGGAAAAGGTGGAATCCGTCCGAGTACCGAGAAACTGTCTGGACGACTATTGAATAATGGTAGAATCAGTGTGAGTACCGAAAAATGAAAGAATCCGGGCGAGTACCGGGAAAAGGTGGAATCCGTCCAAGTGCAGAAAAACTGTCCGGACGACTATCGAAAAAGGGAGAATCAGTAGGAGTGTCGAAAAATTACAGAATCTAGGGTGAGTACCGGGAAAAGGTCGAATGTGTCCGAGTACCGAAAAGTTGTCTCGACGACTATCGAAAAAGGGTAGAATTAGTGGGAGTATCGAAAAATGGAAGAATCCGGGCGAGTACCGGGAAAAGGTGGAATCCGTCCGAGTAGTGAAAAACTATTCGGATGACTATAAGGAAAGAGTAGAATGAGTGTGAGTATCGGATAATGGACGAATCTGGGCGAGTACCGGGAAAAGGTGGAATCTGTCCGAGTACCGAAAAACTGTCTTGACGACTACTAAAAAGGGTAGAATCAGTGTGAGTACTAGAAAATGGGAGAATCCAGGCGAGTATCGGGAAAAGGTGGAATCCGTCCGAGTACCGAGAAACTGTCCGGACGACTATCGAAAAATGGTAGAATCAGTGATTATTGCCACTCAAGCCTAGCACACTGCCATCCTGAGGCAGATTCAGCACCATCTTAGCATTATATTAGCTCCTGAGCATGCCACTCCTAGCCCACCAGAGCCATCACAGGCCCCTCATTTCATACAGGAGACTATGCCTCCTGAGGAGCCTACTATAGGAGAGGCAGAGGCAACTGAGCTATCATCTCCACAGCATCCTCCACCCACCATTTGATCATTTTGATAGTTTCTTATATATATATATATATATATATATTTCCTTTTTGTATTTCGTTTATGTTGTCCTTCTTGAAATCCCATGCTTTTGATATTATATATTGGGATTGCTTGTATCACTTGCTCTCATTTTGTACTCACATGAATTGAACTAATACAAATCTATCACTTTTTGATCACTTTTAGCATTATTTTATTCTTATTTTCTCTACTCATATCTGTTATTGTTTTTGAAACATGTGGTTTCTCTAATCAATACTCGAAATTGATATCACTCAGGAGGTACCACTTCCTCCCTATAATCTCAATCGCTCATGCCACATTGAGGACAATGTTCAGCTTGGTTGGGGGGAGAATTGAGGAAGGAAGTTTTTGTTATTTATGCTAAGTTATTTTGGTAATTTAGTTGATTTTTTTTTTTAATTTTAAAATTTTTAAAATTTTTATTCTACTCTCCATGGTTATTAAGGAAAAATTTTCAAATTGAAATGGGAGAAATTGAATTTTTGTTTTTCATTTGACTTAGATTTTGTATTATGCTTACTAAAGTTGATGAATTGTTGAATCTTCTATTGAATTCAAGCTTCGTTCTTCCACTTTAAGCTATTCACACACTGTGCACAATAGATTCCGATTATAAGATGAAAACCTATTTCCCTCTTGACTTAGGAAAATTTAGACCTGGTACCTTTGACCTCATTTAATAGTGTTGGGACACCTTATAAAAGGCCAATGAGTCTTTGAAAAAAAAGAGAAAAGAAAGAGAAAAATGTTTGCTTGCCTTGAAACTCGAGCAAGGTCTGAGGGGTATATGGTGAAAATCTTTAAAGCCTGGTGCCCTAAGCCTTAATTGGTTGGGAGTCACCGACCTCAATGCTCGTTACAAGGGTGAATAGGTGGAGTTTAACAACTGTAGGTGCTTGGGTATTAAAATTCATTCTCAAAAGTCTGGGGTAAAATCCGAGGAGTTAGTGGTTGAAAGATCCTTAAAGCTTGATGCCCTAAACCTTAATTGGTTGGGAGTCATCGATGGACCCCCGTTACATGGACAATTTAGAAAAAAAAAATACCCTTAAGCCTTGTACTCCTACAATGAAAAAAAATTGTGAAACAAAAGGGTGCGTTCTTAGCCTATTGAATTTGGTCAGTTTGCTAAGTGTTGAAAAAGAACTAGGTTGGGGGGAGAGATTCGTTCAGCATACTATATTCGAAAACTATCAACTAACACTTAGATTTTTGTGGAAGAGTAAGGTTTGGTCCTTTGGAAGTAGAAATGATTTTAAAGCTTCAATTTGCATAATGCCTTCTCTTTATGAATTGTGTTTAGCAAAGTATTTGATAACTCTTGTTGAAATTTGAGTTCATATTTCTTTATTGTTCCATGTGAGAGTTTGATCATCATGCCACTTAAATTTTTTTGGAAGTGATAAGCATGATCTTGTAAAGTATATTACTTTTTAGTACATTTTCTCTCCTTTATTGCTAAGGGACTAGCAATATGTCGGTTGGGAGGAGTGATTACTACTCAAAAAGTGCTATTTGATAGCTTGTAATTAACTCTTTTAAACACTTTTGAGTAGTAGTTATTACCTTTTAACCCAATTAACATATTAAGGACCTTTGCAATCATTTCTAATCAAAGTGTGTAAGTTTTGGTGTTTTTGTTAGTAATTTGATCACCAGAGCAATCCGAGATTGAGAAGAGTTCTTTGGAATCCTTGGAAAAGCAATGGAAAGCTTAGAAACATGAAGAACCAAATCTTTGAAGCTTTAAAGTCCTTTTCCATAAGCAAATCCAGAATGTAAGGAGGGAAAGCAAAGAGAAATCTAACATGAAGCATTCTAAAGGATAGTTACTATCAGCCACTTTTGGAGCACTTCCTGGAGCTCAATTAATTCATACTGTATGTTGTTTTGAATCTCGGGAAGTTAGCAATCCAATGCTTTAAATGGTGCACAATTCGGAGTTGAAATGAAGGAGTTACAACCATTGGAAGCCGATCACTCCAAGCTGAAGGCCAATTTCGCAGGGCTGCGAAATCAGCCTTTGTCTGCGAAATCACAAGAGGATGGCTGCGAAATGGTGTCCATCACACTGTGAAATTTCACAGCCCTCTTGCACGGTTGCGAAATTCTCCTAAAGCTTCCCGATATTTGCGACTGACATTTTGAGATTTTTTTGCTTTAGATATTTGATGTCTAAATCCCCAAACTCTCCTTGTAATCCACCTATCATAGGATTCTTTAGTCTTCAAGCAAGAAAAAAAGGGTAAATACCCCCGTATATAATGTTTGTAATTTCCATTACACAGAGAGAGTCGGGGAGCTTGTTCTCATAGACACATCCTTTGTATGGTTTTTGAAGGAAGTAAAATACAGAGCCTTTGCTCTGCCTTACCTTTTCGTTTTGATTGTATATATTTATTTAATTTTTCTTACTAGCCAAACAAGCTCTGAGGAAGTTTCCTCAGAGAATGAGTGGCTAGGCTTTTAGTTCCTTGGAGCTAAGGTTGCAGGGAAAGGTCCCAAAAGCAAAAATTGGTAGTTTTGTTGTTTTAGCCATTAATGAATAGAAAGTGTGACCCATTAATGATTTCTATCTTTTTAGTTAACTTAAAACGCCTTTAATTCACCTGAGCCAACACTTGGTAAGGCAAGTGATCTCCATCCATGGAGAGGCACTAGTTTATCTCTTGCGAGCTTTTGGAAGGTGAACTGAAGGTAGGATTTTCTAGAATTGCCAACACTTGGTAAGCTTTTGGACTCTAAGGAGACATCCATTAGTTATCTCTTGCGAGCTTGAGAATGGAAGTCCAAGGTTAATGATCACCTTGAATGGAAAATGCTAGGCGAGAGGCACGAGCTATTGCAAGTTGCATCAATGAGAGGGAATTAGTGTTGAAATCCATTAAAGGGAAGCAATTGTACAGCACCGGTTAGAGAATTAACTATATGTTAATTCTCTAATGCGAGGAAAAGAACCAAGTGACCGGAGCTTTGTTTTTGCATGAGGAGCCTCCCCTACGAACCTAAACCTCCAAGGAATGCTTTTCTTCATAAGTAATTTCCATTACTTTCTTTTTAGTTAGCTTAAAACAAAACCTTTTTCAACCAAAGTTTATGTTTTCTTCTTAATCTAATCTTGAAATGAAAAAACACCAATTTAACTTTGAATTGGCATCAGTTGTGAGTTGAAAACCCTTCCCAGGAACAATCCTAGAGCCACTATGCTATATTAGCTAAGGCTATCCTAATGCATGGTGATATAGGTTATAAATTTTGTTGATTACTCCCTGCTGAGGACCACAATCAAGGAACACCAGCTGGACATGAATCAGCTGAGACACCAATTGGGAACTCCATGAATCAATCAATAACCCTAAGCTCATGACCTAGAGTCATTCATGTCAACCATAACTCTAAGTTGTTCATAGCATATATAGCCCCAAGCTCACAACCTGGAGTTGTTCATGTCATCTATATCCCTAAGTTGTTCATAGAATCTAAAGGCTTAATCGCATGAAGCAAAATCGTTCATATCATCCACATCCTTGATCTATTCATAACACCTAAAGCCTTGAGCTAACAGGACCCCGGGTCATTCATATTACCCATAAACTTGAGCTATTCATAGCATCTAGAGCCTTGAACTCACGACCCAAAGTTGTTTATGTCATATTCAGTCTTGAGTTGTTCATAGCAACTAGAGCCTTAATTGATGACCCAAAGTCGTCTATGCCATACACAACCCAGATTTGTTCATAGTGTCTAAAGCCTTGAGCTCATGGGACCTTGAGTTATTCATACCATCCACAAGCTTGAGCTGTTCATAACATAAGGTGTTGTGAGCTCTTGACTTAGAGTAATTCATGAGATCCACAACCTTGAGTTGTTCATAACATTTAAAGCCCTGAGCTCACGAACTAGAGTCATTCATGTCAACCATAGTTGTGAGTTGTTTAAAGAATCTAAAGCCTTAAGCTCACAACCTAGAGTCCTTTATGCTATCCATAACCTTGAGTTATGAATAGCATTTAGAGTCCTGATCATGTGCCTAGCTGGTGTACCCTGATTTTTGGTCCTCAGATAGGAGTAATCAACAAAATTTATAACCTATATCACCATGCACTAGGATAGCCTTAGCTAATATAGCATAGTGGCTTTAGGATCGTTCACTGGGAAGGGTTTTCAACTTACAACTGATACCAATTCAAAGTTGAATTGGTGCTTTTTCATTTCAAGGTTAGCTTCAAAAGAAAACATAAACTTTGGTTGAAAAAGGATTTGTTTTAAGTTAACTAAAAAGAAAGTAATGGGAATTACTTATGAAGAAAAGCGTTCCTTGGAGTTTCAGGTTCACTGGGATCAGGCTCCTCATGCAAAAATAGAGCTTCGGTCACTGGAATCTTTTCCTCACATTAGAGACTTAACATATAGTTAATTCTCTAATCGGTGTTGTACAAATGATTCCCTTTAATGGATTTTAGCACTAAATCCCTCTCACTGATGCAACTTGCAATGGCTCGTGCCTCTCACCTAGCATTTGCCATTCAAGGTGATCATTAACCTTGGACTTCCATTCTCAAGCTCGTAAGAGATAAATAATGGATGTCTCCTTAGAGTCCAAAAGCTTACCAAGTGTTGGCAATTCTAGAAAATCCTACCTTCAAGTCACCTCCCAAAGACTCGCAAGAGGTAAACTAGTGCATCTTAATGGCCGAAGATCACTTGCCTTACCAAGTGTTGGCCTAGGTGAATTGATGGCATTTTAAGTTAACTAAAAACATAGAAATCATTAACGGGTCGCACTTGCTATTCATTAACAGCTGAAACAACAAAACTACAAATTCTTACATTCGGGACCTTACCCGATTACCTTAGCTCCAAGGAACAAAAAGCCTAGCCACTCATGCTCTGAGGAAACATCCTTAGAGCTTGTTTGGTTAGTAAGAAAAATAAATACAATCAAAACAAGAAGGTAAGGCAAAGGAAAAGCTCTGTATTTTACTTCCTTCAAAAACTATACAAAAAGTTGTCTCTGAAAACAAGCTCTCGAGATATGTGTTGAAAATTACAAACAATATATATGAGGTTCTTCACCCTTTGTTCTTACTTAATAACTAAGGAATCCTATAATTGGTGGATTACAAGCAGAAAAATGGGGATTTAGACATCAAATATTTGAAGCAAAAAATCTAAAAATGTTGGTCACAAATATCTAGAAGCACTCAGGAGGATTTCGCAGGTGTGTAAGATGGTTGGGAAATTTTGCAAGCTGAAGGACACCATTTCGCAGCCAAAGGCTGATTTCGCAACTATCCTCTTGTGATTTCGCAGCCAAAGGCTGATTTCGTAGCCTACGAAATTGGCCTTCAGCTTGGTGTGATTGGCTTCCAATGGCTCTAACTTCTTCATTTCAACTCCGAATCGCGTACTATTTGAAGCTTTGGATTGATGACTTCCCGAGCTTCAAACCGACATATAGTATGCATCAAATGGGCTCCAGAAAGTGATCCAAAAGTGTCCAATAGTTTATATTCTCTTGAATTCTTCATGTTAGATTTCTCTCTTTGCTTTCCCTCCTTGCATTCAAGATTTGCTTTTGGCAAAGGACTATAAAGCTTCAAAGCTTAGGTTATTCATGTTAATGAGCTTCCCATTGCTTTTCCATGGATTCCATAGAACTCTCCTCAATCTTGGATTGCTTTGGTGATCAAATTACTATCAAAAGCACCAAAACTTACACTAAGTGATTAGAAACGATTGCAAAGGTACTTAATATGCTAATTGAGTAAAAAGGCAATAACTACTACTCAAAAGTGTTTAAAAGAGTCAATTACAAGGTACAAAATAACACTTTTTGAGTAGTAATCACTCCCCCGAACCGACATATTGCTAGTCCTTTAGCAATAAAGGAGAGAAAAAGTAAACTAAAAAGTAATATACTTTACAAGATCATGCTGATCACTTCAAAAAATTTTAAGTGACATGATGATTAAACTCTCACATGGGACATTAAAGAAATATAAAACTCAAATTTCAACAAGTGTTATCAAATACTTTGTCTAATCACAATTCATAAAGAGAAGGCATTATGCAAATTGAAGCTTTAAAATCATTTCCACTTTCAAAGGACCAAACCTTACTCTTCCACTAAATTCTAAGTGTTACTTGATAGTTTCCAAATATAGTATGCTAAACTAATCTCTCTCCCCAACCTAGTTTTTTTTTCAATACTTAGCAAACTGACCAAATTCAATAGGCTAAGAACACACCTCTTTTCTTTCACACTTTTTTTCTTGTAGGAGTATAAGGCTAGAATACTAAATTGTCCATGTAACGGGGGTCCATCGATGGCTCCCAACCAATTAAGGTTTAGGGCATCAAGCTTTAAGGATCTTTCAACCACTAACTCCTTGGATTTTACCCCGGACTTTTGAGAATGAATTTTAATACCCAAGCACCTACATCATGTTAAACTCCACCTATTCACCCTTGTAACGAGCATTGAGGTCGGTGACTTCCAACCAATTAAGGCTTAGGGCACTAGGTTTTAAAGATTTTCACCATATACCCCTCAGACCTTGCTCGGGTTTCAAGGCAAGCAAACATTTTTTTTCTTTCTTTCTTTTTTTCAAAGGCTCATTGGCCTTTTATAAGGTGTCCCAACACTATTAAAATAAGGTCAAAGGTACCAAGTCTAAATTTTCCTAAGTCAAGAGGGAAATAGTTTTTCATCTTATAATCAGAACCTATTGTGCACAGTGTGTGAAAAGCTTAAAGTGGAAGAACTAAGGCTGAATTCAATAGAAGTTTCAACAATTCATCAACTTTAGTAAGCATAATACGAACTCTAAGTCAAGTGAAAAACAAAAATTCAATTTCTCTCATTTTAATTTGAGAATTTTTCCTTAATAACCATGAAAAGTATAATAAAAACTTTAAAAATTTTAAAAATTAAGCAAAAAGAAACTAAATTACCAAAATAACTTAGCATTAATAACAAAACTTTCTTCCTCAACTCTCCTCCTAACCAAGCTGAACATTGTCCTCAATGTGACAAAAGCGCTTGAAAAATAGGGAGGAAGTGGTTACCTCCTGAGTGACATAGAGTTTGAGTCGTATAGGAGAAACCACATGTTTCAAAAACAATGAAATATATGAGTAGAGGAATTAAAATAAAATAATGCTAAGAGTGCTCAAAAATTGATATATTTGTATTAATTCATGAAAGTATAATATAAAGGAAAACAAGTAATACAACCAATCCCAATATATAAAATATCAAAAGCATGGGATTACAAGTGCTACTATAGTAAGGAAATACATAAAGGAAACTTTGCAAATGATCAGATAGTGGCGGGAGGATGATGTGAAGATGATGGCTCAGTTGCAGAGGTCTGAATGCTCGGGGTGGATGCCTCTGCCTCTCTTATAGTTGGCTCATCAGAGGGCAAAGTCTGCTCTATGAAAGGAGGGGCATGTGATGGCTCTATGGGCTCTGATAGGATAGAAATGGGGTGCTCAAGAGTCGATAGAATACCCAGATGGTGCTAAATCTACCTTAGGATGGTAGTATGCTGGGTCTGAGTGGTGATAATCTGCTCTTGATGAGCACGAAGAGCTATCATCTGCTGAGTGAGGATGCTCTAAGAAGTGGTCAATGCCTACAAAGTGTGACATAGGCCTCTGTACTCGGAAATGGATATAGCAATCCTAGGCTCAGATGAAGAAGGGGGCTTTGATATAGATGGAATAACAGGAGGAGTCCGTGGTGTGGCATGAGGAGCAGAGGGTGCAACCTTAGGTATAGGCATTGTAGAGGGCACTTCAGGGGCAGGTGCTCTCATGTTAGCTAGTATCTCAACTGACTGTGGCTCCTTTTACTGCTCTGGATGTGGAATCTTTGGGTGCTCTGGTCTAGCTGGGGCTCCCGGCTTTGCACCATATGCTGTCATACTCGTCCATTTGTCGAGAGTGAATATCTCTTGGTAAATGCATCTGAGCTTAAGCTGAGGCTCTGATGGGTATCCCAAGTGCTCTAAAATATGGTATAGCAATTTGGGGAAGAGAGGTGGAATAGCATCTGCTTTGAGTAACTTCTTCCTATGGACCTTCTCTTCAAAGTACAGAAGAGCGGCCATAATAAGATGATGAGGGCAAAAGAAGAATCCCTCAGATATCCTAAACAATGCTTCTAGCAAAACTCCTTTCCTCTGCACCTAATGCTGAAGTGGAAAGATGTTATGGCGCAGGAGTGCATCTATAAAGAACATGCTGGGAGGGAGCTCCTTCCTCAACAGATACTGGCGTGTGGATGCCCCTATGGACAGAATATGAACTATGTCGCTCTATGAAGGATGAGTCCAGACTCGATAATCCTCTGGACGTGCTAGCTCATAGGGAATATAGAGTGCCTCTGCTATGTGTCTGGCTCCCAGAATACCATGGCATCCGTCTATGGTAAAATGGATGACAGTAGGATCTTGAACCTGGTGTGTTGTCATGGACTGATAAAAATCCAATGCTACACGGGGATAGAAAAAAATCCCTAGGAGTCATCAAGTGCTCCATATGGTACCTCTGTAGCAGATGGAAGGAATCCCTGAGCTTTGGCTGAAGTTTGAAAGTAGCTATGTCAAAGCAGAGCTCGGAGTGGAATGGCTTAGCCATGCAATCCAAATTACCCTCAATGGGTGGTTGAGTGACCATGGGACATCTAATAACCACCTCAGGAGTCATGCCTGAGAGAATCTAAGACTCTATGGCTGGTGGCTAAGACAATTGAGGCTCTAATGGAGGCTTTGAAGACAACTCTGATAAGTCAATTGGTCTGATACCTTGGCTTTCTTCTTTGAGGGACGACTACCTGACTTTTTGGCTTGGGGAGAACTTGCTCCGGGCGTGGTGGGTGGCCTCCTCATCTCATAGCGCCTTGAAGGAGGACTCAAGGGTGCGTCCTCAACCGAAGGTGGGACGACCAGTGGCCATGGAGGCTCAGGTATGGCCCCTTGGATAGGGGTCTTTCTTGGGACTCTCAGGTGACTTGAAGGAGACGAGGACTTTGCTCCTCGGGTTTTGGCCATGGCTATCTCAGAGAAGGTAGTCGGAGGTGCGCGCGCAGCTTGGGCTTAGATGGGGGTCAGATGGAAGGTTGCTCTGGTTTGGCTCCTCTTTGGCACCTATTTGAAGTTCAAATGACTGGTTTAAAACGAAATGTGGAATTTATAACGTTTAAAAATGGATGCCAAGGGACGGTTTTAATTTTTGCAACAGATGGGCGATTTCGCAGCAAGGGGTCGATTTCGTAGAGGAGGGGCATTTTGTAGCCCATTTCATAGCTGCGAAATAAGAGGGGGGGTTGTGAAATGGCACTTGTGTGCCAAGGGGTGGTTTTGCAGCTGCGAAATGGGGTTATGGCTGTGAAAATGGGATTTTTAAAGCTTTGGGAATTTCGTAGAGCATTTCGCAGCTGCGAAATGAGGCTAGGGGCTGCGAAATGGCACTCGTGTGCCAAAGGGGTGTTTTGTAGCAGTGGGCTTCTTGGGGCTGCGAAATTATTTCGCAGCTAAGGGCCATTTTCGCAGGGGCCTCTTTTGGGCTACGAAATTTCGCAGACCATGAATTTTCCTTGCTTTTGAGCTCCTCTTGACTCCCAGAGACCTTCATTTGATTTCTTTGCAATTCCTCCTAAATTAGATCATTCAAAAAGATTAAGTTACATATAAATAACACAACTTAAGACCAAAATTAAAATCAAAGCAATTAATAAAGCTTTTAAATTAACAAAATTAAACAAAAAATATGGACTTGGTGAAACCAAGTCCATCTAACCCTTTTTTTATTAGGCTTTCTATGGCTCAAGGAGGTTGATTTCCTCCTTTTCTTGCTTGAATGGCTCAATGAATGGCTTGAGATGATGACCATTGACTTTAAAAGGGTCCGTGCTATTGGAATTCAGTAATTCCACCACTCCATTGAGATACACTTGGTGAATAATGAAAGGGCCTATCCACCTTGACTTGAGTTCCCAGGAAAGATATGGAGCCTTGAATCATAGAGTATGACTCTTTGTCCTTTTCGGAATTCTTTGTTGGAGATTAATTGATCATGCCACCTCTTCATCCTCTGTTTTGCAACTTTGGAATTAATGTAAGCATCATTTCTTAATTCCTCCATCTCATTAAGGTCTAAACACCTCTTTGCCCGGCTCTGATCAAGTCCATGTTTAACTTCTTGATTACCCACCAAGCCTTATATTCAACTTCCACAGGGAGATGGCATGCTTTGCCATAGACTAGGCGATAGGGAGACATGCCAAGAATAGTCTTGTAAGCTATTCTATATGCCCATAGTGAATCACGAAGCTTAATAGACCAATCTCTTCTGTTCATGTTCACCACCTTCATCAATATGTTCTTGATTTCCTATTTGCTAGCTCAACTTGCCAGGAAGTCTGAGGGTGATAAGGTGTGGCTACCTTATGCTTCACTCCATACTTGGCTAATAAGGTTTCAAAAGGTCTGTTGCAAAAATGAGTACCTCCATCACTAATTATGGCCTTGGCACCCCAAATCTTAAGAAGATGTTCTCTTTGAGAAACTTGAGAACCACCCTGTGATCATTGTGTTTACAGGGGATTGCCTCAACCCATTTGGAAACATAGTCCACCCCCACTAAGATATAAGAGTTACCAAAAGACATTGGGAAAGGTCGCATGAAGTCAATACACCAACATCAAAGAGATCAATTATTAGAATGGAGTTCATAGGCATTTGACTCCTTCTTGTTAGCTTCCTGAGCCCCCGACATCTATCATAGCTCCTACACATGGTGTGGGCATCTTTGAAAAGTGATGGCCAACAAAATCCTGATTGCAGCACCTTCATGGCTGCTTTCTGAGAGGCAAAGTGGCCTCCACATGCATTCTCATTGCAGTGGCTGAGGATTCCTTGTTGCTCTTCTTCAGGGACACACTTCCTTATTATTTGATCTGCACAATACTTGAAAAGGAAAGGCTCTTCCCAATAATAAGCATGAATCTTTACAAAGAAGTGCTTCCTGCCTTATGCTTTCCACTCACTTGGAACTTCACCAGTAACTAAATAGTTAGCAATATGAGCATACCAAGGAGTTTTTGCTAGCAACATAAGTGATTCCTCAGGAAAGTCATCATTAATAGGTAAGACATGGGAATTGTGTGCTATAACCAACCTCGAAAGGTGGTCAGCTACCACATTCTTCACTCATTTTTTGTCTCTGATTTGGAGATCGAACTCTTGTAGTAAAAGAATCCATCTAATCAACCTTGCTTTTGCATCTTGCTTTGTCAATAAATACTTCAAGGCTGAATGGTCAGTGAAAACAATGATGAAAGACCCTACTAGATAAGCACGAAACTTGTCTAAGGCAAACACTATAACTAACAATTCTTTCTCTGTAGTTGTGTAGTTCCTTTAAGCTTCGTTCAATGTCTTGCTTGCATAGTAGATCACATAAGGCTTTCCATCTTCTTTTTAGCCAAGTACAGCTCCTATAGCAAAGTCACTGGCATCACACATTACTTCAAAAAGGTAGTTGCCAGTTGGGAGCCCTCACTATTGGAGCAGTTGTCAAAAATTGCTTCAATTGATCAAAACTCCTTTGACATCTTTCATCCCATATAAACATAGCATCCTTAGCCAAAAGTTCACAAAAAGGCTTTGAAAGCTTAGAGAAGTCTTTTATAAATCTCCTATAGAACCCTGCATGGCCAAGGAATTGCCTTACTCCTTTTATAGTTGTTGGGGATGGCAATTTAACAATAAGTTCCACCTTTGCTTTATCAACTTATGTCTTTCTTAAAGATGATATGGCCAAGGACAATTCCTTAATGTACCATAAAATGGCATTTCTCCCAGTTGAGCACCAAGTCCTTTTCAATACATCTGATAAGAACCGCTTCCAAGTTGACTAAGCATTCTTCAAATGTACCTCCACATATGGTGATGTCATCCATGAAAACCTCCATAATTCACTCCACCATATCACTGAAGACACTTAGCATACATCTTTGGAATGTTGCAGGTGCATTACACAAACCAAAAGGCATTCTTCTGTAGGCGTATGTTCCAAATGGACATGTGAAAGTGGTCTTCTCCTGATCTTCAACATCAATTTCAATTTGAAAATACTCAGAGTACCCATCCAAGAAACAATAAAAAGGATGGCCAGAGACTCTCTCCAACACTTGATCAATAAATGGTAGTGGAAAATGATCTTTCCTTGTAACAGCATTCAATTTTCTATAATCAATACACACCCTCCAACCTGAAGTGAGGCGTGTAGCAATTTCTTCTCCCTTTTCATTTTGAACCACAAATAATCCCTGACTTCTTTGGTACCACTTGAGTAGGACTCACCCAAGGGCTGTCAGATATGGGATAGATAATACCTGCTTAAAGTAGCTTCAACACCTCAACTCGCACCACCTCTTGCAAATGAGGATTCAATCTTCTTTGAGGTTGACGAATCGGTTTAGCTTCTTTCTCCATATATATATGATGTGTACAAACCAAAGGATTGATGCCTTTCAAGTCAGATATTTGCCATCCTATTGCTTTCTTACACCTCTTAAGAACTTCAAGTAGAGAAATCTCTTGATGAGTAGTATGAGATGAAGATATAACAACACGACATTGTTTATTTTCTTCCATGTATGTGTATTTCAACTCCATGGGCAGAGGCTTCAAATTGAGCTTTGGGGTCTCTTCTTTAGCAGCTTCTTGGGTCTCCTCTTTATTGAAGAAAGGTAGAATCTCTTCTCTCCTCCTCTAACTTTGTAGAGTAGCAAGCACATCAGAGGGTTTAGGCAACCCTTCTTCAAGATCCCTAAGACTTTCATTCAACTTGTCTTGCATATTCTGATTACAGTGCTCCTCTACTAGAGTGTCAATAATGCATACCTCTTCTGGACCTTCTTATTCTTTCGGAGTGATTAGCTTTTTAGACATATAAAATATATTGAGCTCTAGGTTGTAGTGGACATAGATGACTTCAAGTCATGAGCTCAGGACTATAGATGCTTTGAACACCTAAAGGTAGTGGTTGACATGCATAACTTTGGGTCATTAGCTCAAGTCTCCAGATACTCTGAACAACTCAGGTTGTGGTTGACATGAATGACTTCAGGTCATAAGCTTAGGGCTCTAAATGTTATTAACAACTCAAAGTTGTGGATGATATGAACAACTCAAGATCTTGTGATCTAAGGGCTTTAGATGCGATGAACAACTTAGAGATAAGGATGATATGAACGATTCTTGGTCATGAGCCTATGAGTTTAAATGTTATGAACAACTCAGGGTTGTGGATGATATGAATGACTCTAGGTCATGAGGTTAGGGCTCTAGATGCAATGCACAACTCAGGGTTATAGTTGACATGAGCGACTTCAAGTTATGTGCTTTGAGCTTTACATGCTATGAATAACTCAAAGTTGTGGACGATATAAATGACTCGGGATCCCATGATCTTAGACCTCTAAATGCTATGAACAACTCACGGTTGAGGATGATATGAATGATTCTTGGTTGTGAGCCTATGACTCTAAATGTTAAGAATAACTTAGGGTTATGCTTAACATGAACAAATCTCAATCATGAGCTTAGGACTTTAGATGTTATGAATAACCCAAGGTTGTGGATGATATGAACAACTACAAATCCTGTGAACTCAGGCCTCTATACGCTATGAAAAGCTCAAGGGTATTGATTAACAATTCTTAGTCTTATGGCCATGGCTTTAAATGCCATGAACAACTCATGGTTGTGCATGATATGAACAACTTCGAGTTGTGAGCTCAAGGCTTTATATGCTATGAACAACTCAAGGCAGTGGTTGACATGAATGACTCCGGGTTATGAGCTTAGGGCTCTAGATACTATGAACATCTTAAGGCTATGGTTGACTTGAACGACTTTAGGTCGTGAGCTCAGGGTTGTTGATGTTATGAACAACTCGAAGTTATGGATGATATGAACAACTCAGGATCCTATGAGTTGAGGCCTCTAGATGCTATGAACAACATAGGGCTAAGGATGACATGAATGATTCTTGGTCGTGAGCCTATGATCCTAAATGCAATGAACAACTCAGGGTTATGAATGACATGAATGACTTCGGGTCGTGTGCTCAGGGCTCTAGATGCTATGAATAGCTCAAGGTTGTGGTTGTCATGAAGGACTTCGAGTCATGTGCTCAAAGCTCTAGATTTTATGAACAACTCAGAGTTCTAGATGATATGAATGACTCAAGATCCCATTATCTAAGGCCTCTAGATGTTATGAACAACTCAAGGCTGAGGATGACATGAATGACTCTTGGTTGTGAGCCAATGACTGTAAATGCTATGAATAGCTCAGGGTTGTGCATGAAAGGAATGACTCCTGATCATGAGCTTAAGACTTTGGATGCTATGAAGAACTCAGGGTTGTGGATGATACGAATGACTATAGATCTCATGAGTTCGGGCCTCTCAATGCTATGAAAAGCTCAAGGGTGTGGGTGATATGAACTATTCTTGGTCATGTGCCTATTGCTTTAAATGATATGAACAACTCAAGGTTGAGGATGACATCAATGAATCTAGGTCGTGAGCTGAAGGCTCTAAATGCTGTGAACAACTCAGGGCTATTATTGATGTGAAGAACTCCTAGTCGTGAGCTTAGGGTTCTAGATGCTATGGATAGCTCAGGGTTGTGAATGACATGAACGACTCTAGGTCATGAGCTTAGGTCTTTAGGTACTATGAACAACTCAAGGTTATGGTTGACATGAATGACTCCAGGTTATGAGCTCAAGGCTCTAGATGCTATTAACAACTCAGGATTATGGATGACATGAGCTACTCCAGGTTGTGAGCTTAGGGTTATTGATGTTGCAAACAACTCATTGTTGTCAATGATATGAACGACTTAGGATCCTATGAGCTCAAACCTCTAGATGCTAAGAAAATTTCAGGACTATGGATGATATGACCGATTCTATGACATGAGCTTAGGGTTGTGGATGACATGAACGACTCTACATCGTGAGCTTAGGGATTTGGATACTATGAAAAGTTCAAGGTTGTGATTGACATCAATGACTCTGAGTCGTCAGCTCAGGACTGTGGATGATATGAGCTACTCTAGGTCATGAGCTTAGGGTTATGGATGCCATAAACAACTCAACATTGTGGATGGTATCAATGACTCGGGATCCCCTGATCTCACACCTCTAAATGCTATGAACAACTCAGGGTTGAGGATGACATTAATGATTCTTGGTCATATGCCAATGACTCTAAATGCTTTGAATAGCTCAGAGCTATGGCTGAAGTGAACGACTTTGAGTCATGAGCTCAAGCTTAGGGTTGTGGTTGACTTGAAGAATTTGGGTTATGAGCCTAGGGCTCTAGATGGTATGAAGAGCTTAGGACTATGGATGATATGAAAAATTCTAAATCATGTGAGATTAGGCCTCTAGATGCTATGAACAACTCAGTGGTGTGGATGATATGAAATGTTCTTGGTCATGTATCCATGGCTCTAAATGCTATGAACAACTCAAGGCTGTAGATGACATGAATGACTCTAGGTTGTGAGCTCAAGGCTTTGGATGCTATAAGCAACTTAGGGCTTTGGTTGACATGAACTACTCTAGGTCATGAGCTCAAGGTTTTAAATACTATATACAGCTTAGGGTTGTGAATAACATGAATGAATCTAGGTCATAAGCTCAAGGCTTTACAAACTATGAACAACTCAAGGTTATGGTTGACATTAACAACTCCAGGTCATGAGCTCAAGCCTCTACATGCTATGAAAAGCTCAGGGTTGTAAATGATATGAACAATTCTGCATCATAAGCTTAGAGCTATGGATGCCATCAATGACTCCGATTTGTGAGCTCAATATTCTAGATACTATGAACAACTAAGACTTGTGGTTGACATGAACGACTCTAGGTTGTGATCTCAGGGCTGAACATGCTATGAATAAATCAAGGCACTAGACTACATGAGCTACTTCGAGTCGTGAGCTCAAGGCACTCCATGCTATGAACAACTCAACTTTGTGTATGATATGAATGACTCAGGATCTTGTGAGTTGAGTGCTTTAGATGCTATGAACAGCTTGTGGTTAACATGAACAACTCCTGGTCTTGAGTTATAGGCTACAAGTTCTATGAATAGCTCATGGTTGTGGATGATATGAATGATTCTTGGTTATGAGCCCAATGCTCTAGATGTTATGAATAACTCAGGGTTGTTGATGACATGAACAACTCTGGGTTGTGAACTTAGGGTTCTAAATGCTATGAACAGCTCAGGGCAATAGTTGACATGAATGACTCTAGGTTATGAGCTCAATGCTTTAGATGCTATGAACAACTCAAGGTTGTGAATGACATGAACAACTCTGAGTCATGTACTCATAGCCGTAGATGCTATGAACAACTTAGGCTTATAGATGACATGAGCTACTCCAAGTCATGAGTAAAGGGCTTTGGATGCTTTGAACAAGTCAGGGTTTTGAATGACATAAATGATTCTTGGTCATGAGCTCAAGGTCCTAAATCTTATGAAAAGCTCAGGATTTTATAGATGACATGAACAACTTAAGGTCGTCTGCTTAGGGCACTAAATGCTATAAACAGCTCATGTTTATGGTCGATGTGAACAACTCTGAATCTTGAGCTCAAGGCTCTAGATGCTATCAACATCTCAAGCCTGTGGATGATATGAGTTACTCCACGTCTTGAGCTCATGGCTCTAACATCTATGAATAGCTTAAGTTTGTGGACAATTTGAATAACTTAGAATCCTGTGAGCTCAAGCCTCTAGGAGCTATGAATAACATAGGATTGTGGATGATATGAATAATTCTTGGTCGTGAGCCTAAGGCTCTAAATGTTATGAACTGGTTAGGGTTATGAATGACATGAATGAATCAAGGTTGCCAGCTCAGGGCTCTTCATGCTATTAACAACTTAGGGTTGTGATTGACATAAATGACTCTATGTTGTCAACTCAGGGCTCTAGATGCTATGAACAACTTAGAGTTTTGGATGATATGAATGACTTAGGATCCCGTGAGGTATGGTCTCTTGGTTCTTTGAACAACTTAAGGATGAGGATGATATGAACGATTTTTGGTAGTGAGCCTATGATGCCAAAGGTTATGAACAACTCAGGGTTGTGGATGACATGAATGACTCAGGGATGTGAGCTCAGGGGTCTAGATGTTATGAACAACTTAGTCTTATGAATGACAGGAACGACTCTAGGTCATGAGCTTAAGGCTCTAGATGCTATGAACAACTCAAGGTTGTGGTTAATATGCACGACATGAGCTCATGGTTTTGGATGCTATGAACTGCTCAGGGTTATGGATGATATGGATAACTTGAGATCCTATAAGCTCAAGCCTGTAAGTACTATGAATAACTCATGCTTATGGATGATATGAATGATTCTTAGTCATGAGCCCAAGGCTTTAAATGTTATGAATAACTAAGGGTTGTGGATGACATGAACGACTAAAGGTCGCGAGCTTAAGGCTCTGGATGCTATGAATAACTCAAGGCTCTAGATGCTATAAATAGCTTAGAGTTGTCAATGATATCAATGACTTGGGATCCCATGAGCTCAGGCCTTTAGATTATATGAATAGCTCAGGGTTGTGGAAAATGACTCTAAGTCGTGAGCTCATTGACAACTCAAGATCATGAGCTCTGGGCTCTGGTTGTTAAGAACAACTCAGGGCTTTGGATGACATGAACAACTCTAGGTCGTGAGCTCAAAACTCTAGAGGTTATGAATGGCTCATAGCTATGGTTGACATGAATGACTCTAGGTCGTCAATTAAGAACTCCAAATACTATGAACAGTTTAGGGTTGTGAATGACACAAGAAACTCTGTGTTGTGACCTCAAGGCTCTAGATGCTATGAACAGTTCAAGGATGTGAATGACACAAACGACTCTATGTTGTGAGCTCAAGGCTCTAGATGCTACGAATAACTCAAAGTTGTGGATGATATGAACGACTCGGGATCCTGTGAGCTCGGGCCTTTAGATGCTATGAACAACTTTGGGCTTCGAGTGATATGAATGATTCTTAGTCGTGAGAAGAAAACTCCAAATGTTGTGAACAACTCAGGGTTGTGGATGGCATGAACAACTCAAGGTCATGAGCTTAGGGATTTAGATGCTATGAATAACTCTCGACTATGGATGGCATGAACATCTCAAGGTCGTGAGCTCTAGGCTCTAGATGTTAGCAACAACTCAAGGCTGTGGATGACCTGAATGACTCCGAGTCATGAGTTCAAGGCTCTAGATGCTATGACTAGTTCAAGAATGTGGATGAAATAAATGATGTTGTGTTGTGAGCTCAAGGCTCTAGATGCTATGAACAAGTCAAAGTTGTGGATTATATGAACGATTTATGATCTCATGAGCTTAGGCCTCTAGGTGCTATGAATAGCTTAGGGCTGTCGAAACATGAAAGAGTCCAAGTCAAGAGCTTTATAAATATCTTAAGGTTATGGATGACATGAATGACTCAAGATTGTGAGCTCTAAGCTCTGGATGTTAAGAACAACTTAAGGCTTTAAATGACATGAACAACTCTGGGTCGTGAACTGAACGCTATAGATGTTATAAACTGCTCAAGGATATGGTTGACATGAACGACTCAGGATTTCATCAACTCAAGCCTTTATATGCTATGAACATCTTAAGGCTTCAAGTGATATGAACGATTCTTGGTCGTGAGGAGAAGGCCCCAAATGTTATGAACAACTTAGGGTTGTGGATGACATGAACGACTCAAGGTCGCGAGCTTAGGGCTCTAGATGCTATGAACAACTCTCGACCATGGATGGCCTGAACGTCCCAAGGTCATGAGCTTAGGACTCTAGATGTTAGGAATAGCTCAAGGCTATAGATTACTTGAATGACTCCGAGTCATGAGTTCAAGGCTCTAGATGCTATGAAAAATTTAGGGATGTGGCTAACATAAACGATGTCATGTTGTAAGCTCAGGGTTCTGGATGCTATGAACAAGTCAAAGTTGTGGATGATATGAACGATTTGGGATCCCATAGCCTCAGGCCTCTAGATACTATGAATAGCTAAGGGTTGTGGAAACATGGTTGAATCCAAGTCATGAGCTCTATGAACAACTTAAGGTTGTGGATGACATGAACGACTCAATATCGTAAGCTCTAGGCTCTGGATGTTAAGAACAACTCAGGACTTTAGATGACATGAACAACTCTAGGTCATGAGCTCAATACGTTAAATGAACTACTCTGGGCTATGGTTGACATAAACTAATCTATGTCATCAATTAAGGGCTCCTGATTCTATGAATAGTTCAGAGATATGGATGACATGAGGCTCTAGATGCTATGAACAGTTCAAAGTTATGGATGATATGATCAACTCGGGATCCCATGAGATCAAGCCTTTAGATGCTATGAATAGCTTAGGGTTTCAGGTAATATGAACGATTCTTGGTCATGAGGAGAAGGCCTCAAATGTTATGAACAACTCATGGCTATGGATGACATGAATGACTCAAGGATGTGAGCTTAGGGCTCTATACATTATGAACAATTCAGGCCTATAGATGACAAGAACGACTCTAGGTCATGAGCTTAGGGCTCTAAATGCTATGAACAGCTCAAGGTTGTGGTTAATAAGCATGTCATGAGCTCATGGCTTTAGATGCTATGATCTACTTGGGGTTATGGATGATATGAATGACTTGAGATCCTGTTAGCTCAAGCCTCTAGGTATTATGAATAACTCATGGTTGTGGATGATATGAACGATTCTTGGTCATGAGCCTAAGGCTCTAAATGTTATGAAGAACTAAGGGTTGCAGATGACATGAAAGACTCAAGGTCGTGAGCTCAAAGCTCTAAATACTATGAATAACTAAGGGTTGTGGTTGACATGAATGCCTCTAGGTCATGAGCTTAGGGCTCTAGATGCTATAAACAAGTCAAGGCTTTGAATGATATGTGCTACTCTGAGTCATGAGCTCAAGGTTGTGGATGCTTTGAACAACTCAACATTGTGAATGATATGAACGACTTGGTATCTTATGAGGTTAGGGCTCTATATGCTATGAGCAACTCAGGGGTGTGGATGATATGAATGGTTCTGTATCATGAGCCAAGGATTGTGGATGACATGAACGACTATGGGTCGTCGGCTCAAGGCTCTAGATGCTATAAGCAGCTCAAAGCTGTGGATGATATGAACAACTTGGGATGTTGTAAGCTCAAGCCTTAAGATGATATTGGTGATTCTTAGTCGTGAGCCTATGGCTCTAATTACGGTAAATAGCCTAGAGATGTGGATGAAATGAACTACTCCAGGTCATGAGCTCAAGGCTCAAGATGCTATGAACAACTTAGAGTTATGTATGACATGAACAACTATGGGTCATAGGCTTAGGGCTTTAGATGTTGTGAACAACTCAGGGTTGTTAATGACATGAATGACTCAAGGTTATCTACTTAGGGCTCTAAATGTTATGAACAGATTAAGGTTATGGTGGACATCAACGACTTCGGGTCATGAGCTCAAGGCTCTAAATGCTACGAACAACTCAAGGTGTGGATTACATTAATGACTTTGAGTTATGAGCATAGGGCAGTATATGCTATGAACAAATCAAGGTTGTGGATGACATGAACTACTTCGCATTAGGAGTTTAGGGCTCTAGATGCTATGAATATATTAGGGTCATCAACGACATGAATAACTATGAGTGGTTTGCTCTAGGCTCTAGATGGTATAATAGATCAGACTCTGGGTCATGTGGTTAGGGCTCTAAAGGCTATGAATAACTCAAAGCTATGGATGATATATGCCACTCCAGGTCATGAGCTTAAGGTTATTGATGCTTTGAATAACTAAGCATTGTGAATTATATGGATGACTTGATATCCTATGAGCTAAGACCTTTAGATGCTATAAGCAGCTTAGGGTTGTGGATGGTATGAATGATTTTATGTCATGAGCTAAGGTGGTAAATGACATGAATGACTCTGAGTTGCGAGCTTATGACTCAAGATACTATGAATAGCTCAAGGCTGTGGTTGACATGAACGACTTCAGGTCATGAGCTTAAGGCTCTAGATGCTATGAGTAACTCAGAGTTGTAGTTGATATGAACGACTCAGGATCCCATGAGCTAAGTGATTCATGCCCAGCTGGTGTATCAGCTGATTAATGTCCAGCTGGTGCTCCTTAATGGAGGGAGTAATCAACACAATTTATAACCTATTACACCATGAACTAGGGTAGCAAAGAAAAAGCTACTATAGCATAGTGGCTCTAGGATCGTTCACTGGGAAGGGTTTTCAAATTGAAAATGATACCAATTCAAAGTGAATTGGTGCTGTTTCATTTCAAGATTAGCTTAAGAAATAAAACACAAACTTTGGTTGAAAAAGGTTTAGATTTAGACTAACAGCACAACAAGTAATAGAAATTACTTATGAAGACAAACATTCCTTGGAGATTTAGGTTCACAGGGGAGGTTCCTCATGCAAAAACATAGCTCCGGCCAGTTGGTTCATTTCCTCGCATTAGAGAATTAACATAAAGTCAATTCTCTAACCGGTGCTGTACAAATGCATCTCTTAATTGGATTTCAGCTCTAATTCTCTCTCACTGATGCAACTTGCAATGGTTTGAGCCTCTCACTTAGCCTTTACCATTCAAGGTGATCTTTAACCTTGGACTTCCTTTCTCAAGCTCGCAAGAGATAACTAATGGATGTCTCCTTAGAGTCCAAAAGCTTACCAAGTGTTGGCAATTCTATAAAATCCTACCTTTAAGTCACCTTCCAAAGGCTCGCAAAGGGTAAACTAGTGCATCTCCATGGATAGAGATCACTTGCCTTACCAAGTGTTGGCCCAGGTGACTCCAAGGCGTTTTAAGTTAACTAAGAATATGGAAACCATTCACGGGACACACTTTCGCTTCATTGATAGCTGAAACCACAAAGCTACTAATTCTTGCACTTGGAACCTTTCCCGGCAACCTTAGCTCCAAGGAACTAAAGGTTTAGTTACTCATTCTCTGGGGAAACCTCCTCAGAGAGTGCATAACTTAGTAAATGAAAAATACAATCAAAGTGAGAAGGTAAGGCAGAGCTCAAGCTTTGTATTTTACTTTCTTTCCAACTTTTACAAAAGGTTCATCCCCTTGAGAACAGGCTCCCCGGGCTCTATTTATATGAATATTACATTAATAGCTATTACATGGATATTTTAGCCTTTTTCCTAACTTAAAAGCTAAGGAATCCTATAATTGGTGGGTTACAAGGAGAATTTAGGGATTTAAACAGTAAAAATCTGAAGAAAAATATCTCCAAGTGTCGGTTACAAATATCGGGAAGCACTAAGGACCATTTCGCAGGTGAAAACGTGGTCTGCGAAATTTCGTAGATGAACAAAAAGGGCTGCGAAATTACTTCGCAGCAAACAGCTGATTTCGCACCGCTGTGAAGTGGTCTTTCAGCTTGCGGTGCTCATCTTCTAACTTGTCGTGAAACTTCAGGGGGAATTCCACAGCACTGTGCAAAAAGGCTGCGAAATCATTTCGCAACAAAAGGGTGATTTCGCAACACTATGCAAAATTCTTCCTTCAGCTTGGAGTGATTGGCTTCCAATGGATGTAACTCCTTCATTTCAAATTCGAATTGCGAACTGTTTGAAGCATTGGATTTTTGAATTCCTAAGCTTTAAAATGACATATAGCATGCATAAATTAGACTTCAGAAA
Organism: Vitis riparia; assembly: GCF_004353265.1. Taxonomy (NCBI): domain Eukaryota; kingdom Viridiplantae; phylum Streptophyta; class Magnoliopsida; order Vitales; family Vitaceae; genus Vitis; species Vitis riparia. The sequence goes on along the minus strand of NW_023269690.1, from coordinate 237,131 downwards.
GTACTCCAAAAGTGGCTGACATTACTGTCATCAAGAATGCTTCATGGCAGATTTCTCTTTACTTCCCCTCCTTGCATTCCGGATTTGCTTATGGCAAAGGACTTTAAAGCTTCGGTTCTTCATGTTTCTGAGCTTTCCATTGCTTTGCCATGGATTCCAAATAACTCTCCTCAATCTTGGATTGCTTTGGTGATCAAATTACTAACAAAAACACCAAAACTTACACAATTTGATTAGAATTGATTGCAAGGGTTCGTAACATGTCAATTGAGTTAAAAGGCAATAACTAATACTCAAAAGTGTTTAAAAGGATTAATTACAAGCTATCAAATAGCACTTTTTGAGTAGTAATCACTCCCCCAAACTGACATATTGCTAGTCCCTTAGCAATGAAGGAGAGAATAATAATAAAAATAAACAATACTATAATTTACAATATCATGCTGATCACTTCAAAAAATTGTTTAAGTGGCATGACTGATCAAACTCTCTCATGGAACATTAAAGAAATAAAACTCAAACTTCAATAGAAGCTATCAAAAACTTTGCTAAATATCATTGATCAAGGGAATGCATTATGCAAATTGAAGTTTTAAAATCATTTTCACTTCCAAGGAACCAAACTTTATTCTTCCACAAAAATCTAAGTGTAAGATGATAGATTCCGAATATAGTATGCTAAACTAATCTCTCCCCCCAACTTATCTTTTTTCAACACTTAGCAAACTGACCAAATTCAATAGGCAGAGAACACACTTTTTTTTTTTTTTTTAGAAGGTATAAGGCTTAAGGGGCATTCTTTTCTATTTTGTCCATGTAACGGGAGTCCATCGATGACTCCCAACCAATTAAGGTTTAGGGCATCAAGCTTTAAGGATCTTTCAACCACTAACTCCTCGGATTTTACCCCAGACTTTTGAGAATGAATTTTTTTTTTTTATACCCAAGAGCCTACCATATGCTAACTCCACCTATCCACCCTTGTAACGAGCATTGAGGTCGGTGACTCCTAACCAATGAAGGCTTAGGGCAATAGGTTTTAAAGATTTTCATCATATACCCCTCAGACCTTGCTCGGGTTTCAAAGCAAGTAAAACATTTTTCTTTCTTTCTTCTTTTTTTTCAAAGGCTCATTGGCCTTTCATAAGGTGTCTCAATATTATTAAAATGAGGTCAAAGGCACCAAGTCCCAAAATTTTCCTAAGTCAAGAGGGAAATAGTTTTTCATCTTATACTCGGAACCTATTGTGCACAGTGTGTGAATAGCTTAGAGTGGAAGGACTAAACTTGATTTCAATAGAAGTTTCAACAATTGAACCACTTTAGCAAGCATAATCCAAACTCTAAATTAAATGAAGAGCAAAAGTTCAGTTTCTCATATTTTAATTTGAAAATATTTGCTCATAATCCATGGAGATTAGAGTAAAAAGCAAAAAAAACTACAACTAATTTCCTAGGCAAGGCTGAATTATCAAAATAACTTAGCATACTTCCTTTAACTTAGCATACTTCCTTTCTCATTTCTCCCCCCCCCCCCCCCCCCCCAACCGAGCTGAGCATTGTCCTCAATGTGATATGGGTGATTGAAATTATAGGGAGGAAGTGGTGCCTCCTGAGTGATATCAATTTCAAATACTGATTGGAGAAACCACATGTTTCAAAAAGAATAAAAGGTGTGAGCAAAGGAAATAAGAATAGATTAATGCTAAGAGTTAACAAAAAATGCTAGATTTGTATTACTTTAATCATGTAAGTACAATCACCCCCCCCCCCCAACCGAGCTGAGCATTGTCCTCAATGTGATATGGGTGATTGAAATTATAGGGAGGAAGTGGTGCCTCCTGAGTGATATCAATTTCAAATACTGATTGGAGAAACCACATGTTTCAAAAAGAATAAAAGGTGTGAGCAAAGGAAATAAGAATAGATTAATGTTAAGAGTTAACAAAAAATGCTAGATTTGTATTACTTTAATCATGTAAGTACAATCACCCCCCCCCCCCCCCCAACCGAGCTGAGCATTGTCCTCAATGTGATATGGGTGATTGAAATTATAGGGAGGAAGTGGTGCCTCCTGAGTGATATCAATTTCAAATACTGATTGGAGAAACCACATGTTTCAAAAAGAATAAAAGGTGTGAGCAAAGGAAATAAGAATAGATTAATGCTAAGAGTTAACAAAAAATGCTAGATTTGTATTACTTTAATCATGTAAGTACAATCAGAAAGAAAGTAATACAAGCAATCCCCATATATGATATCAAAATGAGGGGATTTCATAACAGACTAACAAAAACAAAATACATAAAAGAAATATATAATAGATATATATATATATATATATATATATATATATATATATATATATATATATATATATATATATATATATATATGATCAGATAGGTGGGTGATGCTGGAGCTGATGGCTTAGGCAGATGGCTCTGCCTCTTCAGTAGCTGACTTAGGAGGGGACTGAGGCTCTGTGGCATGCGAGTGTGTTACTGCAGTGGTGGGAGTGAGATGCTCAGCAACTGATGAGAGACCGAGATGATGCTGGAGCTGCCTCAAGATGGCAGTGTGCTGAGTCTGGGTGGTCAACATCTGCTCCTAGCAAGCTCGTATAGCTGCCATCTCCTGAGCAAGGCTGCTCTGAGACGCGGTCAAGGTCTGCAGTGCATGGCATAAATCTCTATACTCAGAAATGGGAATGGCCATCCTTGGCTCCGCTGAAGTAGAGGGCTGTGATGAGGCTAGAGTAACTGGAGGGGCTCTGGCTATGGTAGGAGAAGCAATGGGTATACCCTCAGGTATATGACGTGGAGATGCTCTCCTGGCAGCTGGTATCTGAGCTGGCTGTGGAAGCTCTGGCTGCTCCATTCTATACGCTGTCATATTGGTCCACTTGTCGAAAGTAAATACCTCTCGACATATGCGCTTGCGCTCCAGCTGAGGATCAGATGGATACCCCAGATGCTCGAGAATCTAACACAGCAGCCGCGGAAAAAGAAGTGGAATGGCATCAGCTCGCGGTAGCTTCTTCTTATGCACCTTCTCTTCAAAGTAGAGAAGGGCAGCCATAATCAGGTGGTGAGGGCCAAAAAAGTATCCCTCAGAAATCCTGAATAGGGCCTCCAAAAGAACTCCTCTCCTCTGAGTCCAGTGCTGCAGTGGATAAATATTATGACGCAAGAGTGCATCAATGAGAAACATCCTTGGAGGAAGTTCCCCCCTCAATAGATGTGGATTTGTGGAAGCTCCTCTGGACAAGATATGCACCATTTCCAGCTGAGAGGGACTAGCCCATGCTCGGTAATCTTCAAAATGGCTTGGCTTGTATGGTATATGCAGGGCCTCTGCTATATGGCGAGCTCCTAGAATGCCATGCTGACCGTCAATAGTGAAATGGATTAGAGTAGGATCTCTGACCTGCTTAGTAGTCATGGACTGATAAAAATCCATGGCTACTCTGGGATAGAAGAAATCTCGTGGGGTTAGCAGCTGCTCCATGCGATATCTGCGCAGTAAGTGGAATGAACCTGCAAGCTCCGGCCGCAATTGGAAGGTGGCTGTGTCAAAACACAGCTCAGAGTGAAATGGCCGAGCTCGACAGTCCAAATTGCCTTCAATTGGTGGTTGAGTCAGCATCGGATGCCTGATTAACACTTTAGGAGCTACCCCAGATGGATTTTGGGGTTCAAAAGTGGCGGTGGTGCTCTTGAGGTTTGTCGACAGTGCCGAAGATGGCGTCGGAGAGGGCTCTGGAGAGGGAACCGGGGACTGCTCTGTTAAGTCGATGGGCTCTGAAATTTCGACCCTGGCTCTTTTTTGCAGGGGACGACTCCCTGACCTGGTGAGATAACGCCTCACCAGAGGTTGCTATACTACGGGCTTGGCCGGACGTTTTTGTGGTGCAGGCTTTGCCGGTGGTGAAGCAGCTTTTGGCCGCGGAGGCTTAGAGGTAAATGCTTAAACAGGCGCCTCACGCGGCGTTCGCTTGTGGCTGGAAGGAGAGGAAGATTTGGCTCCTCTAGTTCGTGCCATTTCGGAAAGACGAAATTTGGCCGGAAGTGATGAACGGAAGGGATGACCGGAGGTTCGCGTGTCGTCGGGCTCGGGAGGAGATGAACAGACGGTTGCTATAACTCTTCCCCTTTCTGAAACTCTTTCGCAGCTCAAATGACCGGTATTTATAAAAAATAACGGAATATTAAAGGTCAGTTTGAGTTTCGCAGAAGAAGGCCGATTTCGCAGCAAAAATGGGGGTTTCGCAAGAAAAATCTACTTTCGCAGCCCACTTCGCAGCTACGAAATTGGAGTCACTGTACCGCGGAATGGCACTCGTGTGCCACAAATTGGTTTCGCAACTGCGAAACACCCCGCGGAATGGAGTTATTGCTGCGGAATTGGGATTTTTCACGCCTTAGAGCTTCGCAGCCGCTTCGCAGCTCGAATGGGGGCTCCTGTGCTGCGAAGTGCACTCATGTGCCGTTCTAGGATTCGCAGCTGCAAAAATTTTCCCAGAGGAGTCAATTGTGTTGCGAAATGATTTCGCAACAGATGGCCATTTTCGCAGAGAATTCTCTTAGGCTGCGAGATCTCGCAGAGCCCTGTTTTTGCTCTGTTTTCACTCTGTTTTTGCTCTGTTTTCACTCCGATTTCTCTCCGATTTCTTCCTTTCAATTTCTTTGCATTTTCTTCCACCTGAGATCATTCAAAAAGATGAAATTACATATAAATACACAATCTAAGATCAAAAATTAAGATCAAAAGTATGGATAAAACTTTAAAATTTACAAAATTTACAAAAATTTTGGACTTTGGTGAAACCAAGTCCATCAAACCCTTCTTTGCTTAGGCTTTTTGTGGCTCAAGGAGGTTGATTTCCTCCTTTTCTGGTTTGAACGGCTCCATGAATGGCTTGAGACGATATCCATTGACTCTAAAGGTGTCCTTGCCATTGGAATTCAATAATTCCACTACCCCATTGATATGTACTTGATGAATAATGAAAGGACCTATCCATCTTGACTTGAGCTTTCCAGGAAAGATATGGAGTCTTGTGTCATAGAGTAGAACTCTTTGTCCTTTGAAATTCCTTGTTGGAAATTAGTTGATCATGCCACTTCTTCATCCTCTGTTTTGCAACTTTGGAATTGATGTAAGCATCATTTCTTAATTCCTCCATCTCATTAAGGTCTAAGCACCTCTTTGCCCCGGCTCTGATCAAGTCCATATTCAACTTTTTGATTGCCCACCAAGCTTTGTATTCAACTTCCACAGGGAGATGACATGCTTTGCCATAGACAAGACGATAGGGGGACATGCCAAGAATAGTCTTATAAGCTGTTCTATATGCCCATAATGAATCATGAAGCTTAATAGACCAATCTTTCTGCTTGAACTCACCACTTTCATCAATATGTTCTTTATTCCCTGTTTGCTAGCTCAACTTGCCCGGAAGTCTGTGGATGATAAGGTGTAGCTACCTTATGCTTCACTCCATACTTGGCTAATAAACTTTCAAAAGGCTTGTTGCAAAAATGAGAACCTCCATCACTGATTATAGCTTTGGGCACCCCGAATCTTGAAAAAATGTTCTCTTTAAGAAACTTGAGAACCACTCTATGATCATTTTGTTTACAGGGGACTGCCTCAACCCATTTAGAAACATAATCCACCCCCACCAAGATATAAGAATTACCAAAAGACATTGGAAAAGGTCCCATGAAGTCAATGCCCCATACATCAAATAGCTCAACTATTAGTATGGGGTTCATTGGCATTTGATTTCTTTTTGTTAGCCTTCCAAGCCTTTGGCATCTATCACAACTTCTACACATGATGTGGGCATCTTTGAAAAGAGATGGCCAAGTAAACCCTGATTGCAACACCTTCATAGCTGTTTTCTGAGAGGCAAAGTGGCCTCCACATGCATTCTCATGACAATGGTTTAGAATCCTTGTTGCTCTTCTTCAGGCACACACTTCCTTATGATCTGATCTGCACAATATTTAAAAAGGAAAGGCTCTTCCCAATAATAAGCATGGATTTTTGCAAAGAAGTGCTTCCTGTCCTGTGCATTCCACTCACTTGGAATTTCACCAGTAACTAGATAATTAGCAATATGAGCATACCAAGGAGTTTTTACTAGAAACATAAGTGATTCCTCAGGAAAGTCATCATTAATAGGCAAGCATGAGAATTATGTGCTATAGCTAACCTTGAGAGGTGGTCAGCTACCACATTCTCCACTCCTTTCTTATCTCTGATTTGGAGATCGAATTCTTGTAACAAAAGAATCCATCTTATCAACCTTGCTTTTGCATCTTGCTTTGTCAATAAATACTTCAAGGCTGAATGGTCAGTGAAAACAATGATGAAAGACCCTACCAAATAAGCACGAAATTTGTCCAAGGCAAATACCACAGCTAACAATTCTTTCTCTGTAGTTGTGTAGTTCCTTTGAGCTTCGTTCAATGTTTTGCTTGCATAGTAGATCACATAGGGCTTCCCATCTTCTCTTTGACCAAGCACAGCTCCTATAGCAAAGTCACTGGCATCACACATTAGTTCAAAAGGTAGTTGCCAGTTAGGGGCCCTCACTATTGGGTTGTTGTTAAAAATTTCTTCAGTTGGTCAAAGCTATTTTGACATCTTTCATCCCATATAAACTTAGCATCCTTAGCTAACAGCTCACAAAGAGGTTTTGAAAGCTTTGAAAAATCTTTGATGAACCTCCTATAGAAGCCTGCATGGCCAAGGAACTGCCTTACTCCTTTTACAGTTGTTGGGGATGGCAATTTGACAATAAGCTCCACCTTTGCTTTATCAACTTCAATGCCCTTTTCGGAGATGATATGGCCAAGGACAATTCCTTGACGTACCATAAAATGGCATTTCTCCCAATTGAGCACCAAGTCTTTTTCAATGCATCTGTGAAGAACCGCTTCCAAATTGACTAAGCATTCCTCAAATGTACCTCCATATACGGTGATGTCATCCATGAAAACCTCCATAATTCGCTCCACCATATCACTGAAGATACTCAACATACATCTTTGGAATGTTGCAGGTGCATTGCATAAACCAAAAGGCATTCTTCTGTAAGCATATGTTCCAAATGGACATGTAAAAGTGGTCTTTTCCTGATCTTCCACAGCAATTTCAATTTGAAAATACCCTGAATACCCGTCCAAAAAACAGTAGAACGGATGGCCAGAGACTCTCTCCAACACTTGATCGATAAATGGCAATGGAAAATGATCTTTCCTGGTTACTGCATTCAACTTTCTATAATCAATACACACCCTCCACCCTGAAGTGAGGCGTGTAGTAATTTCTTCTCCTTCTTCATTCTGAACCACAGTAATCCCTGACTTCTTTGGTACCACTTGAGTAGGACTCACCCAAGAACTATCAGATATAGGGTAAATAATACCTGCTTGAAGTAGCTTCAGCACCTCAGCTCGCACAACCTCTTGTAAATGAGGATTCAATCTTCTTTGAAGTTGACGAATTGGCTTAGCTTCCTCCTCCATATATATATGATGCGTGCAAACTAAAGGACTAATGCCTTTCAAATCAGATATTTGCCATCCTATTGCTTTCTTACACCTCTTGAGAACTTCCAGTAAACACTTCTCTTGATGACTGGTCAGAGATGAAGATATTACGACAGGACATTGATTATTTTCTTCAAGGTATGTATATTTCAGCTCCACGGGTAGAGGCTTCAAATTGAGTTTTGGGATCTCTTTTTCAGCATCTGCTCCTTCTTCTTTATTGAACAAAGGTAGAATCTCTTCTATCCTCCTCCAACTTTGTAGAGTAGCAAGCACATTAGGGGGTTCAGACAAACCTTCCTCACAATCCGCAAAACTTTCATTCAGCTTGTCTTGCATATTCTGATTACAGTGCTCCTCTACTAGAGTGTCAATAATACACACCTCTTCTGGACCCTCTTCTTCTTCCGGAGTGATTTGCTTTTTAGACATATAAAAAATGTTGAGATCAAGTGTCATGTTGCCAAAAGTGAGTTGCATGAGCCCATTCCTACAGTTGATGATTGCATTTGAGGTAGCAAGGAATGGCCTTCCAAGGATGATAGGAACTAAATTAGCTTCCTTTACAGTAGGATCCGTATCAAGAACAATAAAATCCACCGGATAGTAGAAATTATCAACTTGAACCAAGACATCCTCAATTACTCCTCTGGGAATTTTTACTGATCTATCTGCTAGAGATAGAGTGATTGCTGTTGGCTTCAACTCACCAAGTCCCAATTGCTTGTAGACAGTATATGGAAGCAAATTCACACTTGCTCCCAAGTCTAATAAAGCTTTCTCCACTACCTTTCCTCCAATCATGACTGAAATGGTAGGACTTCCCGGATCTTTGTACTTCAAAGGAGACTTACATTGTAAGATTGCACTTACTTGCTCAGTCAAGAAGGCTTTCTTATTTACAGTCAACCCTCTTTTGATAGTACACAAGTCCTTTAGGAATTTTGCATATGTTGGAACTTGTTTAATCATATCCAACAGTGGGATATTGACTTTAACTTGTCTCAATACTTCAAGAATTTAGATGCATTTCTAATCCCCTTTTTCCCATGCAATGCTTGAGGAAAAGGTGGAGAAGTTGATTTCTTCAGCATTTCTTCCTTCAGAAGTTCCTTCTCTGGATTTGCATTCATTGTTGAATCATAGTCCTCTTTCTTTTCACTGATCTCTCCCTTTTTGTCTTCCATTTCCTCCCCTTTCATTGTCTCTTCTTCTTCTCAACATGTGGCTTAGGTGTGGCTTCTCAATTTTTTTACCACTCCTTAGAGTGATCAAGGCTTTGACATCTTTCATCTGTGATGATTCTCCCTCATGGCTTTCCACTTCATGGACACCCTTGGGGTTTTGGTGGGGTTGAGAAGGAAATCTTCCCTTTTCTTGCACTGTGTTCAAATTTGTGAGCCTTGATATTGAGTATTGGAGATTATCTATCTTTTGGGTTATATCATTTTGCATTCCATCCATCCTTTTGTTCAGAGTACTCTCTACTCTGTCAATTCTTTGATTAAGTTGAGCATTGATGGCTTTTTGGTCTCCAACAAAATCTCCCACTACCTTGCTGAGATTCACTATTGCTTGTTCAAGACTTGAAGATTGTTGAGATGGTTGATCTGGCTGTTGGTACTGAGGTGCTCTAGGCTTCCATGAAAAATTTGGATGATTCCTCCAACTTGAGTTGTAAGTATTTCCATAGGGTGCATTGTTATTGGGCTTGAATTGTCCAACAACATTTGCTTGATCTCCAAATTCTTTCCCTTTCAGCTGTATTTGTAGGGCATTCCTCCACCAAGTGTTCATATGATTGACAATTAGGACAAAGCTTCACTTGCATTGGTGCTTCAGCAACAGCTTGCACTTCATGCATCTTTTTCAGTTCCAGCTCCTCCAATCTTCTTGTCACAGCTGCAAACTTTGCTTTCATATCATCATCTTCTTTCAAGGTATACATCCCAGCCTTAGCATTAAAAGCACTCAGTTGAGACTTCATCCTTCCCACTTCTCCTTTTATTGGTTCATCCCATCCCCTTGAAACTTCAGCTACATAATTCAAGAAATCCATAGCTTCCTCAGGATTTTTGCTCATGAAATCTCCTCCACACATTGTCTCCAGGAGTTGCTTCATTGAGGACGACATCCCATCATAAAAATAGCTCACCAATAGCCAAGTATCAAAACCATGGTGAGGTCAAGCATTTATAGCTTCCATATATCTTTCCCAACACTCATAGAATTTCTCATTCTCTTTAGTTGAGAAGTTTGAAATTTGCCTTTTCAAGCCATTTGTTCTATGAGTGGGAAAAATTTCTTAAGGAATTCAGCTTGTAAGTCAGTCCAAGTACGGATACTCCTCGGCCTTAAAGAATTAAGCCAAATATTGGCTTTATCCTTTAAAGTAAAAGGAAATAACTTAAGCCTCATCAAATCAATTGAAGCTCCTCCCTCTTGGAATGAATTACAAACATCTTCAAATTCCTTGATGTGTGCGTAGGGATTCTCACTTTCCATCCCATGGAAAGTTGGTAGAAGTGGAACAATATACGGTCTGATCACTAGCTGCTCCGTAGGAGGCACTATACATGACGGTGCACTCATACGAGGTGGATGCATGCGGTCCCTCATTGATCTAAATTCATTGAGATTGTCTTGACGACCTTGGTGACTATGCTGATCTTCAGGTGTAGCTTCCATGATATTCAAACTCAATTCCAATTCCTTATTATGAGGTGTATCACATTTAACAAGCCTTCCTCCACTGTCTCGTATCCACTTTGGCATACACAACTAGTATCTATCTGTAACTAAAATGAAAATAAAGGACAACAAAAGAAAACAGGGCTACAAAAACAAAATAAAACTAATAGGAATTTAAAAGCTAAATTTAGATTATGAATAAGCAGAAAGGAAAGAAAAAAGAATTAATAAAGCAAAAGAAACGTTACCAAACTTGTGATGAAAATCACAAGTACTCTGAAATAGTATCACTATAAACTTGACACCTTCCCCGGCAGCTGCGCCATTTGATTCATGCCCAACTGGTGTATCAGCTGATTAATGTCCAGCTGGTGCTCCTTAATGGAGGGAGTAATCAATATACAATTTATAACCTATTACACCATGAACTAGGGTAGCAAAGAAAAAGCTACTATAGCATAGTGGGTCTAAGATCGTTCACTGGGAAGGGTTTTCAAACTGAAAATGATACCAATTCAAAGTGAATTGGTGTTTGTTTCATTTCAAGATTAGCTTAAGAAATAAAACACAAACTTTGGTTGAAAAAGGTTTAGATTTAGACTAACGACACAGCAAGTAATAGAAATTACTTATGAAGACAAACATTCCTTGGAGATTTAGGTTCACAGGGGAGGTTCCTCATGCAAAAACATAGCTCCGGTCAGTTGGTTCATTTCTCGCATTAGAGAATTAACATAAAGTCAATTCTCTAACCGGTGTGTACAAATGCATCTCTTAATTGGATTTCAGCTCTAATTCTATCTCACTGATGCAACTTGCAATGGTTGAGCCTCTCACTTAGCCTTTACCATTCAAGGTGATCTTTAACCTTGGACTTCCTTCTCAAGCTCGCAAGAGATAACTAATGGATGTCTCCTTAGAGTCCAAAAGCTTACCAAGTGTTGGCAATTCTATAAAATCCTACCTTTAAGTCACCTCCCAAAGGCTCGCAAGGGGTAAACTAGTGCATCTCCATGGATAGAGATCACTTGCCTTACCAAGTGTTGGCCCAGGTGACTCCAAGGCGTTTTAAGTTAACTAAGAATATGGAAACCATTCACGGGACACACTTTCTCTTCATTGATAGCTGAAACCACAAAGCTACTAATTCTTGCACTTGGAACCTTTCCCGGCAACCTTAGCTCCAAGGAACTAAAGGTTTAGTTACTCATTCTCTGGGGAAACCTCCTAAGAGAGTGCATCACTTAGTAAATGAAAAATACAATCAAAGTGAGAAGGTAAGGCAGAGCTCAAGCTCTGTATTTTACTTTCTTTCAACTTTTACAAAAGGTTCATCCCCTTGAGAACAGGCTCCCAGGCTCTATTTATATGAATATTACATTAATAGCTATTACATGGATATTTAGCCTTTTTCCTAACTTAAAAGCTAAGGAATCCTATAATTGGTGGGTTACAAGGAGAATTTGGGGATTTAGACAACAAAAATCTGAAGAAAAATATCTCCAAGTGTCGGTTACAAATATCGGGAAGCACTAAGGACCATTTCGCAGGTGAAAACATGGTCTGCGAAATTTCGCAAATGAACAAAAAGGGTTGCGAAATTACTTCGCAGCAAACTGCTGATTTCGCACCGCTGTGAAGTGGTCTTTCAGCTTGCGGTGCTCGTCTTCTAACTTGTCGTGAAACTTCAGGGGGAATTCCACAGCACTGTGCAAAAAGGCTGCGAAATCATTTCGCAACAAAAGGGTGATTTCGCAACACTGTGCAAAATTCTTCCTTCAGCTTGGAGTGATTGGCTTCCAATGGCTGTAACTCCTTCATTTCAACTTCAAATTATGAACCGTTTGAAGCATTAGATTTTTGACTTCCTAAGCTTTAAAATGACATATAGCATGCATAAATTGGACTTCAGGAAGTGCTCCAAAAGTGGCTGACATGACTGTCATCAAGAATGCTTCATGGCAGATTTCTCTTTACTTCCCCTCCTTGCATTCCGGATTTACTTATGGAAAAGGACTTTAAAGCTTCGGTTCTTCATGTTCTGAGTTTCCATTGCTTTGCCATGGATTCCAAATAACTCTCCTCAATCTTGGATTGCTTTGGTGATCAAATTACTAACAAAAACACCAAAACTTACACAATTTGATTAGAATTGATTGCAAGGGTCCTTAACATGTCAATTGAGTTAAAAGGCAATAACTACTACTCAAAAGTGTTTAAAAGGATTAATTACAAGCTATCAAATAGCACTTTTTGAGTAGTTCAAGGCTATTAATGACATGAACAATTCTGAGTCATGTGATTAGGGCTCCAGATGCTATGAACAGCTCAAGCCTGTGGATGATATATACCATTACAGGTTATGAGCTTAAGGGTATGAATGCTTTGAACAACTCAACATTGTGGATGATATGAACGACTAGGGATCCCATGAGCTCAAGCCACTAGATGCTAAGGACAGCTCAGAGCTATGGATGATATGATTTACTCTGTGTCATGAACTTAGGGCTATGGATAACATGAATGACTCTAAGTCATGAGCTCACGACTCAAGATACTATGAACACCTCATGATTGTGGTTGACATGAATGAGTTTGGGCCATGAGCTTAGGGCTTTAAATGCTATGAGAAACTCTGAGTTGTGGATGATATGAATGACTCAAGATCCTGTCAGCTCAAGGTTTAAGATACTATAAATAGCTAAGGTCTATGGATGACATGAGCAACTCTGGGTTGTGAGCTTAGGGCTCATGATACTATGAACAACTTAGAGCTATGGTTGACACGAATGACTCTGGGTCGAGAACTTAGGGTTCTAGATGCTATGAGTAGCTCAAGCCTGTGGATGACTTGAGTTACTCTTGGTCATGAGCTTAGAGTTGGTTGACATGAACGACTCGGGGTTGTGATCACAGGGCTCTAGATGTTATGAACAACTTAGGGCTCTGGATTACATGAGCTACTCTGGGTCATGAGCTTAGGGATCTAGATGCAATGAATAACCCTGGGCTATGGTGGACATGAACGACTTTGGGTCGTGAGCTTAGGGCCCTAGATACTATCTATAACTCAGGGTTATTGATGACGACATAGACTCCAGGTCCTGAGCTAATGGTTCTAGATGTTATGAATAGCTCAAGGTTGTTGATGACATGAACATATTAGATTCGTGAGCTCAGTGCTCTAGATACTATGAACAGCTCAGGGTTATGGTTTACATGAATGCCATCGGGCTTTAGATGTTATGAATAACCTAGGGCCATAGATGACATGAGCTACTCTAGGTCATGAGCTCAAGGCTTTAGGTGCTATGAACAACTTTGAGGTATGGTTGAGATGAACAACTTTAGGTCATGGGGTTAGGGCTCTAGATACTATGCACAACTCAGGGTTGTGGTTCACATGAATGACTTCGAATCGTGAGCTGAGAGTCGTAGATGCTATGAACAACTAAGTGTTATCGATGCCATGAAATACTTCGAGTCATGAGCTTAAGGGTTTAGATGCTATGAACAACTTAGGGTTATGGATTACATGTACTACTCAAGGTTGTGAGCTCAAGGCTATAAATATTATGAACATCTCAAGGATGTGGTTGACATGAATGACTCTAGGTCATTAGCTCAAGGCTTTAGATACTATGAGTAGCTCAAGGCAATCAAAGATATGAGCTTCTATAGGTCGTGAGCTCAAGGCTTTATATGCTATGAACAACTCAGGGTTGTTGATCACATGAACTACTCTGGATCGTGAGGACAGGGCTCTAAATGCTATGAACAACTTTAGGCTATGGTTGACATGAACGACCTCGAGTCATGAGCTCAGGGCTTTAGATGCTAAGAACAACTCAAGGTTGTGGATAATATGGGCTACTTTGGGTCGTGAGCTTATGACTCTAAATCATGTGAACAACATTGTAAAGTGGTTGACATGAATGACTATGGGTCATGAGTTCAGGGCTCAAGATGCTATTAACAACTTAAGGTTGTGGTAGATAAGAATGAATCTAGGTCTTGAGCATAGGGATTTAGATATTATGAGTGACTCAAGGCAATGGATGGTGATTGCGTGGCTAGCTGGTGTACCTTGAGTTTGGTCCTCAGACAAGATTAATCAACAAAATTTGTAACCTATATCACCATGCACTGGGATAGCCTTAGCTAATATAGCATAGTGGCTCTAGGATCGTTCACTGGGAAGGGTTTTCAACTTACAACTGATACCAATTCAAAGTTGAATTGGTGCTTTTTCATTTCAAGGTTAGCTTCAAAAGAAAACATAAACTTTAGTTGAAAAAGAATTTGTTTTAAGCTAACTAAAAAGAAACTAATGGGAATTACTTATGAAGAAAAGCGTTTCTTGGAGTCTTAGGATCATTAGGGTCAGGCTCCTCATGCAAAAACAGAGCTCCGGTCACTTGAATCTTTTCCTCGCATTAGAGAATTAACATATAGTTAATTCTCTAATCGGTATGGTATAGATGTTTCCTTTTAATGGATTTCAGCACTAATTCCCTTTCACCGATGCATCTTGCAATGGCTCGTGCCTCTCACCTAGCCTTCACCATTCAAGGTGATCATTAACCTTGGACTTCCCTTCTCAAGCTTGCAAGAGATAACTAATGGATGTCTCCTTAAAGTCCAAAAGCTTACCCAGTGTTGGTAATTCTAGAAAATCCTACCTTCAAGTCACCTCTCAAAGGCTCACAAGAGGTAAACTAGTGCATCTCAATGGACGAAGATCACTTGCCTTACCAAGTGTTGGCCTAGGTGAATTAAAGGCATTTTAAGTTAACTAAAAACATAGAAATCATTAACGGGTCACACTTGCTCTTCATTAACAGCTGAAACAAAACAGCTACCAATTCTTGCATTCGGGACCTTACCTAGTTATCTTAGCTCTAACAAACAAAAAGCTTAGCCACTCATTCTCTGAGGAAACATCCTCAGAGCTTGTTTGGATAGTAAGAAAAATACAATCAAAATGAGAAGGTAAGGTAAAGCAAAGCTCTGTATTTTACTTCCTTCAAAACTATACAAAAAGTTGTCTCTGAGAACAAGCTCCCGAGATCTATGTGTAATGAAAATTACAAACAATATATATGAGGTTATTCACCCTTTTGTTCTTACTTAATAACCAAGGAATCCTATAATTGGTGGATTACAAGGAGAAAATGGGGATTTAGACATCAAATATCTGAAGCAAAAAATCTAAAAATGTTGGTCGCAAATATTTGGAAGCACTCAGGAGGATTTCGCAGGCGTGCAAGATGGCTGTGAAATTTCACAAGTTGAATGTCACCATTTCACAGCCATCCTCTTGTGATTTCGCAGCCAAAGGCTGATTTCACAACCTGCGAAATTGGCCTTTAACTTGGTGTGATTAGATTCCAATGGCGATAACTTCT
The DNA here is from genome assembly GCF_004353265.1 of Vitis riparia. Taxonomy (NCBI): domain Eukaryota; kingdom Viridiplantae; phylum Streptophyta; class Magnoliopsida; order Vitales; family Vitaceae; genus Vitis; species Vitis riparia. Next base: position 221,467 of record NW_023269690.1, on the reverse strand, counting down.
TCATTTCAACTCTGAATCGTGCACCATTTGAAGCGTTGGATTTCTCACTTCCCAAGCTTCGAAACAACATATAGTATGCATAAATTGAGCTCCAAGAAGTGCTCCAAAAGTGTCCAACAGTTACTGTCCTCTTGAATTCTTCATGTTAGATTTCTCTCTTTGCTTTCCCTCCTTACATTCATGATTTGCTTATGGCAAAGGACTATAATGCTTTAAAGCTTAGGTTCTTCATGTTAATGAGCTTCCAATTGCTTTTCCATGGATTCCATAGAACTCTCCTCAATCTTGGATTGCTTTGGTGATCAAATTACTATCAAAAGCACCAAAACTTACACAATTTGATTAGAAATGATTACAAAGGTACTTAATATGCTAATTGAGTTAAAAGGTAATAACTACTACTCAAAAGTGTTTAAAAGAGTTAATTACAAGCTACAAAATAACACTTTTTAAGTAGTAATCAGTTGAGATGAACTACAACAGGTCGTGAGCTTAAGGCTTTTTACATGTTATGAATAACTCAGGGCTTTCGATGTCATAAGCCAACATGGGCTGTGAGATCATGCCTTTAAATGGTTTGAATAGCTTTGGGTTTTTGATAATATGAAAGGCTCTAGGTTGTGAGTTCAAGGCTAATGATTCTATGAATAGCTCAAGGCTATGGATGACATGAATGGCTCTAGGTCAAGAGCTCGAGGCTCTAGATGCAATGAACAACTATGGGTTGTGGTTGACATGAAAGACTCAGGGTCGTGAGCTTAGGGCTTTAGATGCTATGAACAACTCAGGGTTGTCGATAACATGAGCCACTTTAGGTCTTATTTTGAAGCCTTTAGAGGCTACGAACAACTTAGGGTTATGGTCGACATAAACAACTCTGAGTCCTGAGGTTAGGTCTCTAAATGCTATGAACAACTCAGAGTTATTGATGCATGAAAGACTGCGAGTCATGAGCTGAGCACACTAGATTCTATGAATAGGTCAAGGTTGTGCATGATATGAACGACTCTAGGTTAGGAACTCAGGGCCTTAAATATAATGAACAACTTTTGGTTGTGGTTCACATGAAAGATTATGGGTCATGATTTCAAGGCTTTAAATGCTATGAACGACTCAATGATGTGGAATACATAAGCCACTATAGGTCTTGATCTCAAAGATGTAGATGCTATGAACAGCTTAAGCCTAAGGTTGACATGAATGACTCTGGGTTCTCAGCTCGTGGGTTTAGATGCTACGAACAACTCGGGGTCGTCAATGACATGAATGACTTTGGGTTCTCAGCTCATGGGTTTAGATGCTACGAATAGCTCTAGGGCTCTAGATACTATGAAGTGATCAAGGTTGTCGATGATAAGAAATGCTCTAGGTCGTGAGCTCAGGACTCTAGATGCTATGAACTACTTAAGGTTGTGGATAACATGAACAACTTTGAGTTGTGAGCTTGGGGCCCTAAATGCAATGAACAAATCTAAGCTAGGGTTGACACAAAACAATTCGGGTCATGAGCTCACGACTCTAGATGCTATGAACAACTTAGGGTTATAGATTACTTCAACCACTCCGGGTCTTGAGCTCAAGGCTTTAGATGCTATGAACAACACTAGCCTATGGTTGACATGAACGACTCCGGTTTGGGAGCTCAAGGCTTTAGATTCTATTAACAACTCAGGTTTGTGGATGACATGAGCTACTCTAGGTTGTGAGCTCAAGGCTTTAGATGCTATGAACATTTCTAGGTTGTGGTTAACATGAACAACTTCAAGTCGTGGGCTTAGGGCTTTTGATGTTATGGACAACTCAGGGTTGTCGATGACATGAAAGACAATGGGTCATAAGGTAAGGACTCTTGATACTATGAATAACTCGGAGTTGTGGTTGACATGAACGATTCTTGGTTGTGAGCTTAGGGTACTAGTTGCTATGAATAGTTGAGGATTGTAGAAAACATGGGCTACTCTGGGTCATGAGCTCAAGGCTCTAAATGTTATGAACAACATTGGACAGTGGTTGACATGAACAACTCTAGGTCATGAGCTCAAGGTTTTAGATGTTATGAACAACTTTATGTTATGTTTTACATGAATGACTCTGGGTCGTAATCTCAAGGCTCGAGATTCTATGAACAACTCAGAGTTGTGGATGACTTAAATGACTCTAGGTCGTGAGCTTAGGGTCCTAGATGTAATGAACAACTCTAGGTTATAGTTGGAATGAAAGACTCTAAGTTGTGAGCTCATGGCTCTAGACGCTATGAACAACTTAGGGCTAGTGATGACATTAACCACTATAGGTATTAAGCTAAGGGCTCTAAATGCTATGAACAACTCTAGCTCGTGGTTGACATGAACGCCTTCGAGTCATGACCTCCACGCTTTAAATGTTATTAATAGCTTAGGGTTGTGAAAGACATGAGGTACTCTAAGTTGTTAGCTTAGGGCTCTTGATTCTATGAACAACTTAGAGTTGTCAATGACATGAAAGGCTACGGGTCATGAGTTCAATGTTGTAGATACTATGAAGAACTCAGGGTTCTGGTTGACATGAATGACTCTCGATTGTGAGCTTAAGGCTTTAGTTGCTATAAACAACTAAGGGCTATGGATAACATGAGATACTCTTGGTTGTGAGCGTAGGGCTCTGTATTCTACGAACAATGTTGGGTTGTGGTTGACATGAATGAATCTATGTCGTGAGCTCAAGGCTCTAGATGCTATGAACAGCTCAAAGTTGTGGATAACATTAACAACTCTAGGTAGGGAGCTCAGGGCCCTAGAAGTAATGAACAACTGTAGGTTGAGGTTGGCATGAAAGACTCCATGTTGTGAACTCATGGCTCTATATGTTATGAACAACTCAGGGCTATGGATGACATTAACCACTCTAGGTCTTGAGCTTAGGGCTCTAAATGCCATTAATAACTCTGGGTTGTGGTTGACATGAATGACTTCGAGTTGTGAGCTCCAGGCTCTAAATGCTATTAATAGCTTAGGGTTGTGGAAGAAATGAAGTACTCTAGCTCGTGAGCTTAGGGCTCTAGATGATATGAACATATTTGGGCTATGGTTGAGATGAACGACTCCAGATCATGAGCTCAAGGCTCTTGATGTTATGAAAAACTTAGAATTGTCAATGAGATGCAAGACTACGAGTCATGAGCTCAGCGTTATAGGTATTATGAACAACTCAACATTCTGGTTGACATGAATGACTCTCGATTGTGAGCTCAAGGCTCTAGTTGCTATGAACAACTAAGGGTTATGGATAACATGGGATACTATTGGTTGTGAGCTCATGGCTCTAGATGTTATGAACAATGTTGGGTTATGGTTGACATGAATGACTTTATGTCATGAGTTCAGGGCTTTTAATGGTATGAACAGCTCAGATTTATTGATGGCAAGAACGACTATAGGTCATGAGCTCAGGGTCATAGATGCAACGAACAACTCTAGGCTATGGTTGACATGAAAGACTATGATTTGTGAGATCATGGCTTTATATGCTATTTACAACTCATGGATATGGGTGACATTAGCCACCCTGGGTCTTGAGATCGGGGCTCTAAATGCTATGAATAGCTCTAGGTTATGGTTGACATGAATGACTCTAAGTTGTGAGCTCTAGGCTATAGATGCTATTAATAACTCAAAGTTGTGGAACAAATTTGGGCTATGGTTTAGAAGAACGACTTTGGGTCGTGAGCTCAGGGCTTTTGATGATATGAACAACGTAAAGTTTTCAATGACATGAAATACTATAGGTCATGAGCTCAGTGTTATAGATACTATGAGCAACTCAAGGTTATGGTTGACATGAACGACTCTCGATTGTGAGCTCAAGGCTTTAATTGCCATGAACAGCTAAGGGTTGTGGATCACATGGGATACTCTTGGTTGTGAGCTCAAAGCTCTAAATGTTTTGAACAATGTGGGGCTTATGGTTGACATGAATAACTTCGTGTTGTGAGCTCATGGATTTAGATGCTATGAACAAGTTAGGATTATTGATGACATGAATGAGGTTAGGGCTTTAGATTCTATGAACAACTCTACATTATGGTTGAGATGAACAACTACAGGTCATGAGCTAAGGGCTCTAAATGTTATGAACAACGTAAGGTTGTGGCTGACATGAATGAATCCGGGGTTTTGAGCTTAGGGCTCTACATGCTATTAACAACTCAAGGATGTGGATGACATGAGCTACTCTAGTTCATGAGCTCAAGGCACTAGATGATATGAATAACTTTGGGCTATGGTTGACATAAATGGCTCCTGGTCCTGAGCTTAAGGCTTAAAATGCTATAAACAACTCAGGGTTATTGATGACATCAACTAATTTGGGTCGTGAGCTCAAGGCTTTAAATGTTATGAACAACATTAGGTTGTGGTTGACATGAACAACTCTGGGTTGTGAGCTCAGAGCCCTAGATGTTGTGAACAACTCAGGGTTGTCGATGACATAAAGACTCTAGCTCATGAGCTCAGTGCTCTAGATTCTATGAACACTTAGGGTTGTTGATGACATCAGTCATTCTAGGTCTTGTGCTCAAGATGCTATGAACAACTTAGGGTTATCGGTGACGTGAACCACTCTAGGTTATAAGCTCAAGGCTTTAGATGATATGAAAAGCTCTAGGTTGTTGTTGACATGAATGACTCCGAGTCATGAGCTCACGACTCTAGATGCTATGAACAACTCAGGGTTTTTATGACATGAAAGACTTGGGGTTTTGAGCACAGGGCTCTAGATTATAGGAATATGACAGGGTTGTGAATGACATGAACGACTCTTAGTCATAAGCTTAGGGCTCTAGATGCAATGAATAGCTCAAGGTTGTGGTTGACATGAAAGACTCTAAGATGTGAGCTCATGGCTCTGTGGTCCCTCACCCGATCCACCGACGGTGTGACTCGTTATTCTAAAGGTGAAAGGGAAAGCGGGTTTTCGAGTTTTGAAATATTTATCCCAGTGAGGAACAGTTTTGTTTGGAGTTGCCACTTACTTTTTATTTTTATTTTTAAATGGGCAAAATTTAAGTAAGAACAAAAACCCCAGCATGACTTTAGTTAAGAAAAAATAGTCTATGAAAATTAGATTCTGGGTCTGGGGATCAGGTTACCTATCAGGAAGGTACCTCATGCTAGGTAGCACACCCCTCTAGGCCCAGAACTCGGTCTCTACTAATGAATTGGGTATATGGGAGCCTATAAGTCAAAGAGCAACAAACCTTGGGCTAAACAAATGACATGAATCACATAGACCCACCTAATATTTAGCATGCACATACACTGAACAAGTCAAAATCAAAGTGCATACCTAAGTTCCCCAACCAAGCGTTACATAAGAGGTCAGTCAATAAGCTTAAATGCACAACAAATATACATAGCAATCATGCACCAAGCATTCATGTGAATTTCATTATCCAAAGCCGAAGTGCATACCTATGGTCCCTAGCCATGCACTGAAAGGAAAAGGTGAGGCAAGTGATACACACATACAACATGCACTCTCGATGAAACATCAAATCTCATACCCACAAGGGAGGGAAGTAGGTCAAAATGAAATTAATGGTTTGCTTTCTTTTGCACACATTCCTTTAAATTCCATCAAACCAAACCATGCTTGCTTAATCCACATTCTTCCCATCATTGAAGGGGGCTCACATGATATCTAACCAAACCGAACTCTAACCCTAAAGGTGGACCACAAGTGCCTTGGAGCCTAAGGGCTCAAGCCACAACAAAAATGGGGGTCAAAACATTCTAAAACTGGGGTTGCCTAGCATAACCTGTTGAATCGGTTCTCAAACAGTTCAACCGATTGGGAAAAATTCTGAAACATTAACAAAATATTCCTCAAAGAATAAGGAATCCAACAAAAAAACAGTGCTCAATTTTGAGCCCGGATGAGGGAGAAACGACCAAAATAATGCAACGTGTTTATTAAACAGGGCTGCCTATCGAGATCTATTGAACCGATTCCCTGTTGGTTAAATAGATTGAGAAAAATTCTAAAACTTAAATGAAAGATTCCTCAAAGAATAAGGAATTCAACAAAAAGAATAGCGCCCAATTCTAAGCCCAGATAAGGGAGAAACGACCAAAATAATGCAACGTGTTTATTAAACGGGCTGCCTAGTGGGACCTGTTGAATAGGTTCCTAGCTAGTTCAATAGATTGAGAAAAATTCTGAAACATAAATGACAGATTCCTCAAAGAATAAGGAATCCAAAAAAAAACGACGCTCAATTCCGAGCTTGGATGAGGGAGAATCGACTGAAACAATACAATGTGTTCCTTGTAGAAGGCCAAGCCTGAGCCACCCAACCTTATTAAAACTAAGGCCACGGGGCTCATTTATCAACCAACAATGTAGCCCCCCTGAACTCAAGAAACCCAGCTGAAAGTTTGGCCACACAGACATCCACATGCGGCCACCTAAATCCCCTGAAACTGAACTGAAATTTCGTGCACCTAAAGCTTCCCACCTATAGCTACTTAAATCCCATGGAAGAAACTGAAATTTTAGCCTCCTATAGCCAATGAATCCAGTTAAAATTCAGCCACCTAAAGCCTCCTTCCCAATGCAGCTACCGGAATCACCAAGAAGCAAACTTAAATTTTAGCTACATGGAACCTCTACATGTAGCCACGAGACCTAGGGTTTAAGTCTGAATTATTGATGGGTAGCCCCAAATTAAAAAAAAAACAGAGAAGGTCATGGAAAATGAATAAAAGACCTATCAAATGGAAACCCATTTTATGTAGAAGTTGATGAGATCCATGATCAATGGCACAATTGAAGCCACATCCAAGCTTACCCTTTGATGAAGATAAAAAACAAATGGGAAGAAAGCATAATAGTAACACGATTTCACAACCAAACTATCCAGCAATGTCCAATAACCACAAGAGCTGATGAAAAATAGAGCGATAAATGGAAGCAAGTAAGGAAAACACAACAAATATACTTGTAGGTTCTCCTCTCAATCAAGAACACGTTCGAATTCCAACTCTACTTTCTTGCTCTCCACTTCTTGCTTTCTCAACCCTTCTCTCAAAACCTCCCCTGTTCTCTGATATTTGGTTTTTTTTTTCTTTTCTTGTTTTTCCCGTTCTCTCTGTTTTGCTCAAAACCCCTCAAATTTCTCTTCCCAACTCTGTTTTTTCCTTTCTCTCTAGGTGCCAAACCCTCAGAGACCTTCAGACTCCTTTCCAAAGCTGTAGTTTTTTTGTTTTTTCTTTTCTACCGAGTCCCTTTTAGGATTTCTCAAAAAAAAACCCATTTTCTCTTCCCAACGACCCCTCTTTTCCAAAAACCTCTCAAACTTCTCCTTCTCAGCATTGGCACCACACCATTTTCTTACGATTCAACTGTGGAAAGATCAGCTTCAACTTTGGAACCCCCCAACACATTTACTTCCCCCATTTCCTAAGGTAGGCAGCTGCCCTCTCATTATTTCATAATTCCTTGCCCACCAAGAATCCACATGGATTCAATGTGGGTTGCAATCAACCCAAAAAATGGCCTAAATCAGACATAAACCATCATCCTAACCCATTTGGAGCACCAGGGTTTGAACCAACCTGAGCAAGGGCACCTTAAATGCCAAAAACAGAGTTGTTCACAAGCAGCCCCGACGAACTAGTCGACTGGTTGCCAACCAGTCGACCGCCTAAAAAAGCTTGACAAATCAGTTGAAAAAAAAAATCTCAAATTTTGATACAATATTTCTTGATGAATAAGGAATCCAAAAAAAAAACGGTGTATGATTATGAGTTTGGATCAGGGAGATATGATCAAAACAAGCACAAGAGCTCCATATTCCAACCTATTCCTATGAACTCCAACTAAACTGAAGTTTTGGGGAGAGCTCACTTCCTTTCTTTAGCATGATGTGAACAACTAGGGAATTGGCCATAACGGCACTCTAAAATGAACTACAGACTTGCACTACATTGGACTACAGATGAACCTACACAAGGCTTGAAAACCGATCAAACCCAAAAGAGGGCCATGGTGGTGCCATACGGAAAAAATTGGGTGCATGTGACACCCCTAAGATAAATGCAAGTGTCGAAGGACAAAATTGAGGGTCTACAGGCTCTAAATGCTATGAACAACTCTAGGTTATGGTTGACATGAATGACTCTTGGTCAGGAGCTCAGGGTTGTAGATGTTATTAATACCTTAGGGTTATGGATGACATGAGGTACTCTAGGTTGTGAAATCAAGGCTCTATATGCTATGTACAACTTTACACTATGGTTGACAAGAACGACTCCTGGTTGTGAGCTCAGGGCTCCTGATGATATGAACAACTTAGAGTTGCCAATGACATGAAAGACTACGGGTCATGAGCTTAGGATTGTAGATACTATAACTACTTAAGGTCATGGTTGACATGAACTACTCTAGGTTGTGAGCTAATTTGGGTCATGAGCTTAGGGCTTTAGATGCTATGAACAAAATTGGGCTATGGTTGACGTGAAGGACTTTATATCGTGAGCTCAAGGCTCTAGATGCTATGAACAAGTCAGGGCTATGGATAACATGAGCTACTCTAGGTCATGAGCTCAAGGCTCTAGATGCTATGAACAACATTAGGCTATGGTTGACATGAACGACTTCATGTCATGAGCTCAAGCCTTTAGATGCTATGAACAAGTCAGAGATATGGATGACATGAACAACTTTGGGTCATGAGGTAAGGGCTCTAGATTCAATGAATAGCTCTAGGTTGTGGTTGAGATGAACGACTTTGGGTTGTGAGCTTAGGGCTCTATATGCTAAGAATAGCTCAGGGCTGTGGATAACATAGGCTACCTTACAATGTGACCTCAAGGTTTTAAGTTCTATAAACAACATTGGGCTATGGTTGACATGAACGACTCTATGTTATGAGCTTAAAGCTCTAGACGATATGAACAGCTTAGGATTGTCGATGACATAAAGGACTCTGGGTTGTGAGCTTAGGCTCTAGATTCTATAAATAGCTCAAGGGTGTTAAGGACATGTACTACACTGGGTCATGAGCTCAAGACCTTGGCTGTAATGAATTACTCTAGGTTGTGGTTGACATGAAAGGCTCTAAGTCGAGAGCTCAAAGCTCTAGATCCTATGAACAACTTAAGGTTATGGATGACATCAGCCACTTTAGGTCTTGAGTTGAGGGGTTTAGATGTGATGAATAACTCTAGGTTGTGGTTAACATGAACGACTCCAGGTCGTGTGCTTAGTGCTCTAGATGCTATTAATAGCTTAGGGTTGTCACTAACATAAGCTACTCTAGGTCGTGAGTTTAGGGCTCTAGATGCTATAAATTACTCTGGGTAGTGGTTGACATGAATGACTCTAAGTCGTGAGCTTAGGGCTCTTAATGCTAGGAATAAATCAAGGTTGACAATAACATGAAAGACTATGGACATGAGCTCAAGGCTTTAGATACTATAAATAGCTTAGAGTTGTGGTTGACATGAATGAACTTATGTTATGAGATTAGGGTACTAGTTGCTATGAGCAGTTGAGGAATGTAGATAACATAGGATACTCTAGGTCATGATTTTAGGGTTATAGATGCTATGAACAATGTTGGGTTGTGGTATACATGAATGACTCTGTGTCATGAGCTCTGAGCTCTAGATGCTATGAATAGCTCACGGATATGGATGACATGAAAGACTCTAGGTCATGAGGTAAAGGCTCTAGTTATTATGAACAGATCTAGGTTGTTGTTGACATGAACGACTCTAGGTCATGAGTTGAGGACTCTAGATGCAAATAATGGCTTAAGGATGTGCATAAAATAGGCTACTCTGGGTCGTGAGCTCAAGGTTCTAAATGCTATGAACAATGCTAGATTGTGGTTGACACGAACGATTCTGAGTTATGAGCTTAGGACTCTAGATGTTATTCAGAGCTCAAGGTTATCGATAACATGAAAGACTATGAGTTATGAGCTTAAGGCTCTAGATACTATGAACAACTCAAGGCTATGGTTGACATGAACAACTCTTGGTCATGATCTTGAGGCTCTAGATGCTATGAATAACTCAAGACTACTAATAACATGGGTTACTCTGGTTCATGAGTGATTACTACTCAGAAAGTGCTATTTGATAGCTTGTAATTAACTCTTTTAAACACTTTTGAGCAGTAGTTATTATCTTTTAACTCAATTAATATATTAAGGACCTTTGCAATCATTTCTAATCAAATTGTGTAAGTTTTGGTGTTTTTGATAGTAATTTGATCACCAAAGCAATCCAAGATTGAGGAGAGTTCTTTCAAATCCTTGGCAAAGCAATGGGAAGCTCATTAACAAAACCAAAGCTTTAAAGCTTTATAGTCCTTTGCCATAAGCAAATCATGAATGTAAGGAGGGAAAGCAAAGAGAGAAATCTAACATGAAGCATTCAAGAGAACAGAAACTGTCAGCCACTTTTGGAGCACTTTTTGGAGCTCAATTTATGCATACTATATGTCGTTTTGAAGCTCAGGAAGTCAGTAATCCAACACTTCAAATGGTGCATGATTTGGAGTTGAAATGAAGGAGTTAGAGCCATTGGAAGCCGATCACACCAAGTTGAAGGCCAATTTCGCGGGCTGCGAAATTAGTCTTTGGCTGCGAAATCACAAAAGGAAGGCTGTGAAATCAGCCTTTGGCTGTGAAAATGGTGTCCTTCAGGTTACGAAATTTCGCAGGCATCTTTCACCCTTGCAAAATTTTCTTGAGTGCTTCCCGATATTTGTGATCGACATTTTTAGATTTTTTGCTTTAGATATTTGATGTCTAAATCCCCATTCTCTCCTTGTAATCCACCTATCATAGGATTCCTTAGTCTTTAAGCAAGAACAAAGGGTAAATAGCCTCTTATATATTGTTTTGTAATTTCCATTACAGAGAGATGTCGGGGAGCTTGTTCTTAGAGACATCTTTTGTATAGTTTTGGAAGGAAGTAAAATACAAAGCTTTGCTCTGCTTTACCTTCTCGTTTTGATTGTATTGTATTTATTTTTTCTTACTAGCCAAACAAGCTCTGAGGATGTTTCGTCAGAGAATGAGTGGCTAGGCTTTTAGTTCCTTGGAGCTAAGGTAGCCAGGTAAGGCCCCGAATGCAAGAATTGGTTGTTTTGTTGTTTCAGTTGTTAATGAAGAGAAAGTGTGACCCGTTAATGATTTCTATGTTTTTAGTTAACTTAAAATGCCTTCAATTCACCCGGGCCAACACTTGGTACGACAAGTGATCTTCGTCCATGGAGATGCACTAGTTTATCTCTTGCGAGCCTTTGAGAGGTGACTTGAAGATAGGATTTTCTAGAATTGGCAACACTTGGTAAGCTTTTGGACTCTAAGGAGACATCCATTAGTTATCTCTTGTGAGCTTGAGAAGGGAAGTCCAAGGTTAATGATCACCTTGAATGGCGAATGCTAGGTGAGAGGCACGAGCCATTGCAAGTTGCATTAGTGAGAGGGAATTGGTGCTGAAATCCATTAAAGGGAAATATCTGTACAACACCGGTTAGAGAATTAACTATATGTTAATTCTCTAATGCGAGGAAAAGATTCAAGTGACTGGAGCTTTGTTTTTGCATGAGGAGCCTCCCCTGTGAACCTAAAACTTTAAGGAATGCTTTTCTTCATAAGTAATTCCCATTACTTTCTTTTTAGTTAGCTTAAAACAAATTCTTTTTCAACTAAAGTTTATGTTTTCTTCTTAAGCTAATCTTGAAATGAAAAAACACCAATTTAACTTTGAATTGGTATCAGTTATAAGTTGAAAACCCTTTCTAGTGAACGATCCTAGAGCCACTATGCTATATTAGCTAAGGCTATCCTAGTGCATGGTGATATAGGCTATAAATTTTATTGATTACTCCTATCTGAGGACCAAACTCAAGGTACACCAACTAGGACACGGAATCAATGAGCTAAAAGCTCTAGATGCTATAAATAGCTTTAGGTTATGGTTGACATGAATGAGCCTATGTCATGAGCTCAAGGCCCTAGGTTCTATAAATAACTTTGGGTTGTGGTTGATATGAATGACTCCGAGTCTTCAAGTCAAGGCTCTAGATGTTATGAACAACTCAGGGTTGTGGTTGACATGAACGACTCCGAGTCATGAGCTCCAGACTTTATGTGTTATGAACAACTTAGGGTTGTTGATGACATGAAAGACTTTGGGTCATGAGCTTAGGGTTGTGGATGACATGAATGGCTCAGGGTTTTGAGCTCAAGGCTATAGATACTATGAACATCTCAAGGTTATGGTTTACATGAATGACTTCGGGTCGTGCGCTCAGGGCTTTAGATTCTGATTACTACTCAAAAAGTGCTATTTTATAGCTTGTAATTAACTCTTTTAAACACTTTTGAGTAGTATTTATTACCTTTAAACTCAATTGGTATGTTAAGGACCCTTGCAATCATTTCTAATCAAATTGTGTTAAGTTTTGGTGTTTTTGATAGCTTTTTGATCACCAAAGCATTCTAAGATGAGGGAAAGCTTTATATAATTCATGGCAAAGCAAATGGAAGCTCATTTATATGAAGAATTCAAGCTTTTGAGCTTCGTAGTTCTTTGCCAAAGCCAATCAAGAATGCAAGGAGGAAAAAGAGAGGAATCTAACATGAAATTCAAGAGGACAGCAACTATTGGACACATTTCAAGTACTTTATAGAGTCCATTTTATGCATACTATACGTCGTTTCAAATCTTGGGAAGTCAGAAGTCCAACGCCTCAAACAATGTACAAATTGGAGCTGAAACGAAGAAGTTATGTCCATTTGAAGACAACTGCATCAAGTTGTGCGAAAATTTCGCATCCCAAAGCCCATTTCGCAACTGCAAAATGAGCTGCGAAATTAAACCCACTTGTGAAATTTTGCAAGGTGTTTCACAGCTGTGAAACCACCTCCAGGCACACAAGTGCCATTTCGCAGCCCATGCCTCCATCTTCACAGCTACGAACCACGTTGCAAAATCACTTCCAACATGCGAATGAAGTTGCAAATCATCTCCAAGTTGCGGAATCACCTCCAAGTTCTGAAATCACAAATTCAACTTGCAAAATCAAAGTTCAAACTTGGAAAATGGAAAATTCAACGTGCGAAATCTACTTGTGCAATCTCAGATATTTATTATCGACTAAGTTAGATTTTTTCCCAAGATATTTTGTGTAAATTTCTATTTTCTCCTTGTAATCAGTCAAAGATATTATTGGGATATTTCTTAGAAAATATCTTCTCTATATATATCTTTGAACCAATGTAAAGAAAGCCATCAGAGGAATATATCATGTAATCGACGTTAGTAAGAAATTTATTTTACAGAGCACTTGCTCTGTTTTTCCTTCATATTTTTGTTTTCTCGTTATTTTTATTCCTAGCAAATCAAGCTCTGAGGATGTTTTATTAAAGGATGGGTGGCTAGGCTCTTTGTCTCTTGGAGTGAAGAAAGTCGGGTAAGTTTCCACATGCAAAAATTGGAAGTTTTGTTGTTTCAGCTTTTAATGAAGAGAAAGTGTAACCTGTTAATGGTTTTTATCTTTTTAGTTAACATAAAACGTCGTTAAATCACCTTGGCCAACACTTGATAAGGCAAGTGATCTCCGTCCATTGAGATACACTAGTTTATCTCTTGCGAGCCTTTGGTAGGTGGTTTAAAGGTAGGATTTTCTAGAATAGCCAACACTTGGTAAGCTTTTGGACTCCAAGGAGACATCCATTAGTTATCTCTTACGAGCTTTTAACGGGTAATCCAAGGTTAAGGATCACCTTGAATGGCCAATACTAGGTGAGAGGTATGAACCATTGCAAGATGCATCAGTGAGAGGGATTTAGTGTTTGAACCCATTAATGGGAAGCATTTGTACCACACCGGTTTGGGAAATAACTATATGTTAAATCCCCAATGCGATGAAAAGAAACAAGTGATCGGAACTCTCTTTTTGTATTAGGAACCTGAGCCTAGTGATCTGAAACTCCAAGAAACACTTTTCTTTGTATTTAAAATCAGTTACTATTTTTGGTTAGTTTAAAACCAAACCTTTTTCACTCAAACATCTTTATGTTTTCTTTTAAAGCTAACCTTGAAATGAAAAAGCACCAATTCAACTTTGAATTAATATCAATTGTGAAGTGAAAACCCATCCCAATGAACGATCCTAGAGCCACTATGCTATGCTAGCTGAGGCTATCCTAGTACATGGTGTAATAGGTTATAAATTTTGTTGATTACTCCCGTCTAAGGACCACAGTCAAGGAACACCAGTTGGACACGAATCAAATGGCACCATTGTCAGAGACCATTGAGAGGACATGAATCAGCTGATACACCAATTGGGAACGAATAAAATGGCGCCGTTATCGGGGATGGTGCCACTTTACAGTGATATCACCTTTCCAGGGTACTTGTGATTTTCATCACAAGTTTGGTGACTTCTTCTTTTCCTTTTACTAACTTTTTTTATTTGTTTATTTTTCTTTGTTCATATTTTAATATACCTTTTATTTAGTTTTTATTTTACCTTTTTTTTTTCTTAGAATTGTTTTTCTTTTGTTTTCTACGTTTTTAATTCACAAATTGCTAGTTGTGCATGCATATTGAATACGAGATAGCAGAGGAAGCCATGAACTTCATGAGTTATGTGGTTGAAGTTTCAAGAGGATGGAATGAACCAAATGCTCAAAATATGGGGAGAATGAAGTCTCAACCTAATGCTAAGGGTGAGATGTATATTTTGAATGAGGGCATAGACATGAAGGCAAAGATTGTAGCTATGGCAAGGAGATTGGAAGAGCTAGAAATGAAGAAGATGAAAGAAGTGCAAGCCATCTCTCAGACACCATTGCAAGCTATGCCTTGTGCCATTTGTCTATCTTATGAGCACTTGGTAGATGAGTGTCCTACCATTCCAGCGGTGAGAGAAATGTTTGGTGATTGCAACACCTACAATTCCAATTGGAGGGACCATCCAAATTTCTCTTGGAAACCATAGCTACCTCAGTACAAGCAACCTGCTCAAGCATTTCAACAAGCCTCGAACCTTGAACAAGCTATGGTGAATCTTAGCGAGGTCGTGGGAGACTTTGTTGGAGCTCAGAAATCCATCAATGCTCAGCTTAGTCAAAGAATTGATAGTATAGAGAGTTCATTGAAGAAAAGGATGTATGAAGTGCAAAATGATCTATCTCAAAAGATAGATAATCTCCAATATTGAATCTCAAGGTTTGCCAACCTCAACACAGTGCAAGAAAAAGGAAACTTTCCTTCTCAACCTTATCAAAACTCCAAGGGTATCCATCAAGTGGAGGCTCAAAAGGGAGAATCTTCAATAGTGAAGGAAGTTAAAACAATTATCACTTTGAGGAGTGGTAAAGAGGTTGATCTGCCCACATCCAAGCTAGAGCATAAGGTAGAGAGTAAAACAGAGAAAGAAAAGAGAGAGGAAATCAAAGGAAATAGAAAGGGGAAAAACATAAAGAAATATGATTATGATCTTAATATAGATGAAGATCCACAGAAGATAGTCATTAAGGAAGAAATGATGAAGAAACACATGCCTCCACCTTTCCCCCTAAGCTTTGTATGGCAAAATCATACAGAGCAAGTCTCAAGTGAGAGATGCAAACTTCATATAGGATCCGGGCAAGCTGAATCAAGATCAAATTTTTTGATGGACTTAGTCTTTTTAAAGACTAGCTAGTCCATATCTTTTTGTTTTATTTTATTACTTGTTTTAATTTTGATTTTAATGCTTTAATTTTACTTTTTTTTTTATTTAACATAGGTTTTTGAATGATCAAAATTAGGAGGAATTGCAAAAGAAGTGAAGGAAGGTCTTGGGAGTCAAAAGAAGCTCAAAGTAAGGAAAAATTCATGGTCTGCGAAATTTCGCAGCCCAAAAGAGGCCCCTGCAAAAATGGCCCTTGGTTGCGAAACCCAAAGAAGCCCGCTGTGAAATCAGGTCTCGACTGCGAAATCGCCCCTTGGCTATGAAATGATTTCGCAACCCCATGCACCCCCTCTACGAAACACCCCTTTGGCACACGAGTGCCATTTCGCAGCCGCTAGCATCATTTCGTAGCTTCGAAATGCTCTACGAAATCCCCAATGCCTAAAAAGTCACATTTTCGCAGCCACACCCTCATTTCGCAGGTGGTTTCGCAGCTGCGAAACCACCCCTTGGCACACGAGTGACATTTCGCAGCCCTCCACCCTCATTTCAAAGTTGTGAAATGGGTTGCGAAAATGTTTCTCTTTTTATCCATTGGCTGCGAAAATGTTACTCTTTTTTTCCATTGGCTGTGAAAATGGCATTTGGCTACGAAATCACCTCCAAGCTACGAAATGACCGTCAGGCTATGAAATTGACTTGCGAAATGGGGAAAATGGTTCGTGCAAACACCTTGTGAAGCCAAAGGAAGTTGCGAAAATGCCAAGAGAGTTACACAACCATGCATCTAAAGAGGAGAGCCCTCTCACTAAGATCACACACATGAAGCGTCTCATTCCATTTCTGACCTCCTTAAACCATCATAGCCCATAGCTCCAGTTGAGAGCTCCAATTCAGGAGACTATGCCACCTAAGGAGACTACCAGAACAGAGTTCAACGACCTAATCCAACCCACTCAAGAGGCCACCACAGATGCATCAGCTCCACAAGACCCTACCATTACTTGTTCATTTCTTCACTTTTTGTCTTTACATATTATATTAGTATACATAATTCCATGTTTTGATGTTTTATTCTATGGGATTGGATGTATTATTGATGATACATCATATATAGACATCATTTTTTGTTTAAACTTGGCATTTTTCTATTTCCTTTACTCACTAACTTTTTTTTTTTTTTTTTTTTTAAACATGTAGTTTCTCCTATATGACTCAGACTTCATGTCCCTCAAGAGGTACCACTTCCTCCCTATTTTTCAATCGTTTTTGTCACATTGAGGACAATGTTCAACTTGGTTGGGGGGAGAGTTGAGGAAGGAAGTTTTGTTATTAATGCTAAGTTATTTTGGTAATTTAGTTGCTTTTTGCTTAATTTTAAAATTTTTTAAAGTTTTTATTCTACTGTCCATGGTTATTAAGGAAAAATTCTCTAAATGAAATGAGAGAAATTGAATTTTTGTTTTTCACTTGACTTAAAGTTTGTATTATGCTTACTAAAGTTGATGAATTGTTGAAACTTCTATTGAATTCAACCTTAGTTCTTCCACTTTAAGCTATTCACATACTGTGCACAATAGGTTCCGATTATAAGATGAAAAACTATTTCCCTCTTGACTTAGGAAAATTTAGACTTGGTACCTTTGAACTTATTTTAATAGTGTTGGGACACCTTATAAAAGGCCAATGAGCCTTTGAAAAAAGAAAGAAAAAATCCGAGCAAGGTCTGAGGGGTATATGGTGAAAATTTTTAAAACCTGGTGGCCTAAGCCTTCATTGGTTGGGAGTCATTGACCTCAATGCTCGTTACAAGGGTGAATAGGTGGAGTTTAACATACTGTAGGTGCTTGGGTATTAAAATTCATTCTCAAAAGTTCGGGGTAAAATCTGAGGAGTTAGTGGTTGAAAGATCCTTAAAGCTTGATGCCCTAAACCTTAATTGGTTGGGAGTCATCGATAGACCCCCGTTACATGGACAATTTAGAAAAGAATACCTTTAACCTTGTACTCCTACAATGAAAAAAAGTGTGAAATAAATGAGGTGTGTTCTTAGCCTATTGGAGGTTGATCAGTTTGCTAAGCTTTGAAAAAGAACTAGATTGGGGGGAGAGATTAGTTCAACATACTATATTTAGAATCTAATAAGTAACACCTAGATTTTTGTGGAAGAGTAAGGTTTGACCCCTTAGGAGTGGAAACTCTTTTAAAAGCTTAAATTTGCATAATGCCTTTTCTTTATGAATTGTGATTAGACAAGTTATTTGATAACTTTTGTTGAAGTTTGAGTTTTATTTCTTTAATGTTCCATGTGAGAGTTAGATCATCATGCCACTTGAAAATTGTTTTTTGATCAGCATGATGTTGTAAATTATAGTACTTTTTATTTTTCTTTTTCTCTCCTTCATTGCTAAGGGACTAGCAATATGTCGGTTGGGGGGAGGTTGCACAACTCAGGGCTGTCAATGACATGAGCCACTCTTAGTCTTAATTTCAAGGCTTTAGATACTATGAATAGGTCAAGGCTACTAATAACGTGGGCTAATCTAGGTCATGAGCTAAAATCTCTAAATGTTATGAATAGCTTTTGGTTGTGGTTGACATGAATGAGTCTATGTCGTGAGCTTAAGGCCCTAGATTCTATCAACAAATTTGGGTTTTGGTTGATATGGATGACCAGGTCTTCAAGTCAAGGCTCTAGATGTTACGAACAACTCTGGGTTGTGGTTTACATGAACGACTCTGAGTCATGACCTCCGAACTTTATGTGCTATGAACAACTCAGGGTTGTTGATGACATGAAAGACTTTGGGTCATGAGCTTAGGGTTGTGGATGACATGAATGGCTCAGGGTTTTGAGCTAAGGGCTACAAATACTATGAACATCTCAGGGTTATGGTTGAGATGAATGACTTCGGGTCATGAGCTTAGGGCTTTAGATTATGTGAACAACTCAGGGCTATCAATATCAATGACATGAGCCAGTCTTGGTCTTAATCTCAAGGCTCTAGATGCTATGAGTAGCACTAGGTTATGGTTGATATGAACGACTCCAGGTCATGAGCTCATGTTTCTAGATGCTATTAACAACTTAGGGTTGTGGATGACATGCACTACTTTTGTTCGTGTGCTCAAGGCACTAGATGCTATCAATAGCTGTTAGTCATGCTTGACATGAATGACTCTAGGTCCCGATGATTCGTTTGCCCCAGCTGGTGTCTTCTAATTCAGTCCTCAGACGAGAGTAATCAACAAAATTTATAACCTATTTCACCATGTACTAGGATAGCCTTAGCTGGCATAGCATAGTGGCTATAGGATCGTTCACTGGGATGGGTTTTCATTCCACACCTGATATTAGTTTAAAGAATTGGATTGGTGTTTTTTCTTTTCTAAGTTAGCTTTAAAAGAAAACATAAACTTTGGTTTGGAAAAGGTTGGTTTTAAACTAACCAAAAAATAGTAATTGAGTTTAATTACAAAGAAAAGGGTCTCTTGGATTTTGAGGTCACTAGGTTCAAGCCCCTTATACAAAAATGGAGATTTTTGGATCTTTCCTCGCATTGGGGATTTAACCTATAGTTATCCTCCCAACCGGTGTGTTACAGTTTCTTCCCATTAATGGTTTCAATGCTAATTCCCTCTTACTGATGCATCTTGCAATGGCTCATGCCTCTCACCTAGCATTTGCCATTCAAGGTGATTCTTAACCTTGGATTACCCTTCACAAGCTCGCAAGAGATAACTAATGGATGTCTCCTTAGAGTCTAAAAACTTACCAAGCGTTGGCTATTCTAGAAAATCCTACCTTTAAACCACCTACCAGAGGCTCGCAAGAGATAAACTAGTGTAACTTAATGAATGGAGTCCACTTGCCTTACCAAGTGTTGGCCCAGATGATTTTAAGGCGTTTTAAGTTAACTAAAAATATAAAAACCATTAACGGGTCACAACTTCCTCTTCATTAAAAATTGAAACAAGGAAAACTCTCAATTTGTAGTCGGGTCCCTTCCCAAGCTCCCTTCCGTCCAAGAGACAAAAAGTCTAGCCACTCACCCTCTGAGAAAACATCTTCAGAGGTTGTTTGGCTAGAATGAAAAATACAATCAAAACGAGAAGGTAAGGCAGAGCAACACCCTGTATATTTCTTACTAAAAACATGTACAAGTGATCCCCTCTCCAATGTCCTCCCCTCTTGAGAGAGACGAGAGATATCAAAGATGGATTTTGAGATATCGAAATGTATCGGGGATTGTATCCGGGGATTGTTATTACAAGGAGATATCTTAGGATATATAAAGAGAGATATTTTCAACCTCTTAATTAGATATCCTAAATATCTTAAAAGATCTTCAACTGATTACAAGGAGAGAATTGATAATTTACACCAGATATCTTAAGGCAAAAAATCTAAAAGAGTCGGTGTAAAATATCTAACTATTACATTTTCGCATTGGTGATAGGTGGTGCAAAAAATTTTGCTTCGGAGAAAGTCAGTGCGAAAATTTTCGCATCGAGGAATGTCAATGCGAAAATTTTCGCATCAGGAAATGTCAATGCGAAATTCCTCTTCAGCTTTGCAGTTTCCTTCAAATGGCCATAACTTTTTCGTTTCAGCTCCAAATTGCACACCCTTTAGAGCGTTGGACTGCTGACCTCCCAAGCTTCGAAATGATATATAGCATGTAAAAACTAAACTTTAGAAAGTGCTCCAAATTTTCCTTGCAACTGCTGTCCTTTGAATTTCGCATAGCATGTGAAGATTTCGCATCACCATGCAAAATTGCTTCATGATGGATTTCTCTCTCTGATCCTCTTCCTTGCATCTCTTGATTGGTTTTGAAGCTCATTCCCAAGGGTTTCACAAAGTTTTCCCTCATTCCTGGCTTTCTTCAATGATCAAAAAGCTACCAAAAACACCAAAACTAACCAAAAATTGATTAAAAACATTTGCAAGGGTCCTTAACATGCCAATTGAGTTAAAATGTATTAATTACTACTCAAAAGTGTTTAAAAGAGTTTATAACAAGCTATAAAAGAGCACTTTTTGAGTAGTAATCACTTCCCCGAACCGACATATTGCTAGTCCCTTAGCAATGAAGGAGAGAAAAACAAAACAAAAATTAAGATAGTAATATAATTTACAAAATCATGCTGATCACTTCCAAAAAATCATAAGTGGCATGATTGCAAAACATACTCTAACATGGAACATTAAAGGAATAAAACCCAACCTTCAACAAGAGAGTATCAAAAATCTTACCTGATCATAATTCATAAAGAGTAAGCATTATGCAAATTTAAGTCATGATAGGATTTCCACTCTCCTAGGCTCAATCAGTACTCTTCCACAAAAATCTAAGTGTTATTTATTAGCTTTCAATTATATTTGTCTGAACTAATCTCTCCTCCCAACCTAGTTCTTTCACAGACTTTAGCAAACTAACCACTTTCAATAGGCTAAGAACGCACCTCTTTTATTTCACAATTTTTTCTTGTAGGAGTGCATTTCTAAAGGTATTATTTTCTAAAGCGTCCATGTAATGGGGGTCCGTCGATGACTCCCAACCAATCAAGGTTTAGGGTATCAAGCTTTAAGGATCTTTCGATCACTAACTCCTCAGATTTTACCCCGGACTTTTGAAATTGAAATTTAATACCTAAGGACCAATAATATGTTAAACTTCACTTATTCACCCTTGTAACGAGCAGTGAGGTCAGTGACTCCCAACCAATTAAGACTTAGGGCACTAGGTTTAAAAGATTTTCACCATATACCCCTCAGGCCTTGCTCGGGTTTCAAAACAAGTAAAGCACTTTATTCTTTTTCTTTTCAAGGCTCATTGGCCTTTTATAAGGTGTCCTAACACTATTTAAAATGAGGTCAAAGGTACCAAGTCTGAATTTTCCTAAGTTCAGGGGGTGAGATAGTTTATCATCTTATAATTGGAATCTAAAGTGCACAGTGTGTGGTAAGATTAAAGTGGAAGAAATAAGGTTGAATTAAATAGGAGTTTCAATAATTCATCAACCTTAATAAGCATAATATGACTCTACTATTCAAATAAAATGGTGAGAATTCAATTTCTCTCATTTCATTTTGAGAATTTTTCCTTAATAACCATGTAGAGTAGAGTAAAACTTTTAAAATTAAGAAAAAAAAATTAAAAATTTTAAAAATTAAGCAAAAAGTACTAAATTAACAAAATAATTTAACATTATTAACAACTTCGTTCCTTTACTCTCCCCCTAACCAAGATCAACATTGTCCTCAATGTGTCAAGAACGATTATAAATAAAGGGAGGAAGTGGTACCTCCTGAGTGACATGGAGTCCGAGTCGTATAGGAGAAACCACATGAATAAAAAAAACAAAAGATTAATGAGTAAAGGAGATAGAAAATGTCAAGTATAAACAAAAATCATATGTATATATTACTCTGAGAAAGTATAATGAAATGATCATGCAATATAGCCAATCCTAGAATATATAATATCAACTAATATACTAAGTAAATACAATATAAAGAAATGATCAATGAGCGGGGTCCTCTAGTGGACATGATGGCTCTAGGGCTGTCTTGTGAGTGGCCTGAGGTGGGACATTAGCTGTCATGGTCTCCGCAGGTGGAATCGTCTCCTCAGCTGGCGCTCTCGGCTCTGATGGCCCAAGAATATCAGTTTGAGGTGGAGCAAGACCCAAATGTTGTTGTATCTAACAAAGGCTAGCAGTATGCTGGTAAAGAATAATCGAATGTCAATCCTGCTGATCTCGGATGTCTCTCATCTTCTGGAATAGAGCATCGTGTGTGGCGTTGAGTGTTCTAAATAATAATACCATGCCACAAAACTCTAAGCCAGAAATGGTGATAAAGTCCTATGATGGAGGAGGTACAGTTGGTGGAATAGGCGGTATAGCTGGAGAATCAGTAGAGGCAGCTTGAGGCATAGATGGTGTAGCAGGGGTGGATGGAATAGACTCTATGGGATGCTTGTCCTGCTGTGCTTGGTCAGGTTGTGCTGGTACTAGAGGTACTGGCCTGGGTGGGGCTACTTCGGCTGAATTCCTCTCTACTAGCTGTGTCCATTGGTTAAGAGTGAAATGCTCTCAGCAATGGTGGCGGCGTTCGAGATGGGGCTCAATAGGGTAGCCCATATGCTCCAATATATGGCAGAGAAGCCTAAAAAATAGTAATGGAATCGTGTCAGCTCACTATAGCTTCTTCCTATGCACTTTCTCCTCGAAGTATAGGAGAGCGGCCATGATCAGATGGTGAGGACCAAAATAGAAACCCATATATATCATGTATAGTGCATCCAAAATAGGTCCTCGCCTCTGCACTGAATGCTGGAGAGGGAAAATGTTGGACCTCAACAATACATTTACTAGGAGCATCTCATATGGAAGCTTCTTACATAGCAGGCATGTATCTCCAAAAGTCTCTCATGATAGAATGTGAACCATATTTCTCTGAGATATGGAGGTCCACTATATGAACTACTCTGGATCCTCTGGCTGAAATGGAATGTGGAGAGCCTCAGCAATATGCTTAGCCTCTAAGATACCCTGACGTTCATCTATGCTGAAACAAATAGCTATGGAACCCTGGACGCCCTGAGTAGTCATGGACTGATAGAAGTCCATTGCTACTCTGGGGTAGAAAAACTCTCTGGGAGTCATCAGACGCTTGATATGGTACCTCTGGAGCAATCCAAATGAATCTCGAAGGTTTGGTTGTTGTCGCATAGCCTCCATGTTGAAATAGAGCTCAAAGTGAAATGGCTTAGCTCTATAATCCAAATTACCAAGAATAGGAGGCGCAGTAACCATTAGTCTCTTGATGATGACTTCAGGAACAACGCTTAAAGGTCTCTGAATATCTTCTGGGGCCTAAGAATTTGCTGGGAGCCTAACTAGATGTCTCTCCAGGGCCGGAGGTCCTGGCTCTCTTTGGTGGAACACGGTGTATTGATGGCTCTGGGGGCGGAGAAATTGGTGGTCTTCGTGTTGAATACTAGCACTAAGGAGGGCTAGAAGTCACTCTACTCTCAGGAGATGGCATGGTCAGGGCCTGAGAGGCCTGAGATGGATCCTGAGGAGCAGAGGCGTTGGTCGAGCCTTGCGAGATGCGGACGGGTCTATATGGCCCCCTCTGGTGCGCACCATAGCTGATATGGACGAGAAGTGGATTGCTTTGCTTCTCCTTGGTGGCCCGGGGCGTGGATTGGTGAGGATTTTTCTTCACAAGGCGGCAATGAACTCTTTGTGACAGAGGACGCTTGTGCCAAATGGTGAGCTGGAGGCCTTTAAATAGGAAATTCAAATGACTTTTGGCTTCCCTCTTGGCCGTTAAGTGACCATTGGCTTTGCAGGCGTTTCGCATGGCTAGTGGCTGATGCGAAATTGATTCTTGCAATATGAGCATTTGCATGATGTGCAATGTGAAGCTGATGTAAAATTTTGCATTAAGAATTGGTGGTGCGAAGCTGATGCGAAATTTTTCACATTGAGAATTGGCGGTGCCAAAATTTTCACAGTGAGCATTGAGAATTGGTGATGCGAAATTTTTCACATTGAGTTCGTACTAAGTTGGCCGATGCGAAATTTTTCGCATTGAGAAAAGCTGATGCGAAATTTTTTGCATTGAGTTCACACTGAGAATGGCCGGTGTGAAATTTTTCGCATTGGCTTTCCGTCTTGCGAAGTCCTCTGTTTTCCTCTGTTTTTTACTTCCCTTGTTTTGATCATCAAAAATTTAATCTAAGTCATAATAAAATAAAATTAAAACTAGAAATTCTAACTTAAAAACTTATATCAAATCTATAAAACTTGAATTATAAAAATTTAAAACAAAACAACAAGCAAAAAAAAAAAAATGGACTTAGTGTCTTCTGACATACTAAGCCCATCTAACCATTTTTTTCTTCAGACTTGATGTGGTTCAAGGAGATTGATTTCCTCCTTGTCTTTAGAAAATGGCTTCAGACATTGGCCATTGACTTTGAAAGTCCCGGTACTACTGAGTAGCTCAACTACTCTATTTGAATAAACTTCATGGATAGTAAATGGACCTATCCATCTTTATTTCAATTTTTCCGGGAAAATATGGAGCTTAGAGTCATAAAGCAAGACTCTTTGTCCCTTCTGAAATTGTTTGCGGGAGATTAATTGATCATGCCACCTTTTCAATCTTTGTTTTGCAATGTTTGAATTGATATAGGCATCATTTCTCAATTCCTCCATCTCATTAAGGTCTAGAAATCTCTTCATGTCGGCTCTGTTCAAGTCCATGTTGAGTGTCTTGATTGCCCACCAAGCTTTGTATTGCACTTCAACTAGGAGATGGCACACTTTGCCATAGACTATGCGATAAGGAGACATTCCAAGAATGGTCTTGTAAGCTGTCTTGTAAGCCCATAGTGAATCATGAAGCCTAACAGACCAATCTCTTTTGCTCGTATTCACCATTTCATCAGTATGTTCTTATTCCCGATTGGCTAACTCAACTTGCCCTGAAGTCTGAGGGTGGTAAGGTGTAGCTACCTTATGCTTCACCCCATATTTGGCTAAGAGAATTTCAAATGGTTTGTTACAAAAATGAGTACCCCCATCACTGATTATGGCTTTGGGTACTCCAAATTGGAGAAGATGTTCTCTTTGAGAAACTTGAGAACAACTCTATGGTCATTTCACTTGCACGGATTGCTTCCACCCATTTAGAAACATAATCCACTCCCACCAAGATGTAAGAATAGCCAAAGACATAGGAAAAGGTCCCATGAAGTCAATGCCCCATACATCAAAAAGATCAACTATTAAAATGGGATTCAAAGGCATCATGTTCTTACGTGTTAATTTCCTAAGCCTCTAGCATCTGTCACAGCTTCTACACATGGTGAGGGCATCTTTGAAGAGTGATGGCCAGCAAAAACCCGATTGCAACACTTCATAGCTGTCTTCTGAGAAGCAAAGTGGCCTCCACATGCGCTTTCATGGCAATGACTGAGGATCCCCTGTTGCTCTTGCTCAGGGACGCACTTCCGAATTATTTGATCCGCACAATATTTGAATAGGAATGGCTCTTCCCAATCGTAAGCATGAATTTTTGCAAAGAAGTGCTTCTTATCTTGTGCTTTCCACTCACTTGGAACTTCTCCGGTAACTAAATAGTTAGCAATATGAGCATACCAAGGAGCGACTTCTATCAACATGAGTGACTCCTCTGGAAAATCATCATTTATTGGCAAACTGTGGGAATTATGTGCTATGGCTAGCCTCGACAGATGGTCGGCTACCACATTTTCCACTCACTTCTTGTCTTTGATCTGAAGATTGAATTCTTGAAGCAAGAGAATCCATCTGATCAGCCTCGCTTTTGCATCTTGTTTAGTCAACAAATATTTCAAGGCCGAATGGTTAGTGAAAACCACAATGAAAGACCCTACAAGTAAGTGCGGAATTTGCCTAAGGCAAAAACTACAGCCAACAATTCTTTCTTAATGGTTGTGTAGTTTCTTTGCACTTCATTCAACATTTTGCTTGCATAGTAGATCACATAGGGCTTTCCATCTTCTCTTTGCCCAAGAACAGCTCCTATAGCAAAGTCACTGCATCGCACATCACTTCAAATGGTAATTGCCAGTTGGGAGCTCTCACTATTGGAGCGGTTGTCAGCAATAACTTCAATTCTTCAAAACTTCGTTGACATCGATCATCCCATACAAATTTAGCATCCTTCACCAATAGCCCACAAAGAGGTCTTGCAAGTTTAGAGAAATCTTTGATGAACCTCCTATAGAACCCAGCATGGCCAAGGAATTGCCTTACTCCTTTGACAGTTGTTGGTGATGGCAACTTGACAATCAGTTCAACTTTTGCTTTGTCCACCTCAATGCCTTGCTGGAGATAATATGCCCAAGGACGATCCCTTGAGGTACCATGAAATGGCATTTCTCCCAATTGAGCACCAAGTCTTTCTCAATGCATTGATTCAGCACAACTTCCAAATTAACTAAGCATTCGTCAAATGCACTTCCATATACGGTGATATCATCCATAAAGACTTCCATAATATGCTCCATCATATCACTGAAAATGCTTAACATGCATCTTTGGAATCTTGCTGGTGCATTGCATAAGTCGAAAGGCATCGTCTGTATGCATAAGTTCTGAATGGACAAGTGAAAGTGGTCTTCTCCTGATCTTCAACAGCAATTTCAATTTGAAAATACCCGGAGTAGCCATCCAAGAAATAGTAGAATGGATGGCCTGAGACCCTCTCAAGCACTTGATCAATAAACGGCAATGGGAAGTGGTCCTTCCTTGTTACAACATTCAACTTTCTATAATCAATACACACCCTCCAACCTGAAGTGAGGCGTGTAGATACTTCCTCTCCCTTATCATCTTGCACCACTGTGATCCTTAATTTCTTTGGCACGACTTGCGTAGGACTTACCCATGGGCTATCTGATATGAGGTAGATAATACTAGCCTGAAGTAGCTTAAGCACTTCAGCTCACACCACCTCTTGCATGTGAGGATTCAACCTTCCCTGGGGTTGACGAATTGGCTTAGCTTCTTCTTCCATGTATATATGATGAGTACAGACTAAAGGGCTGATCCCTTTCAAATCATAAAATTTCCACCCTATCCTTCTTACATCTCCTGAGGATTTCAAGTAGACAACCCTCTTGAGTAGTGGTAAGAGATGAAGAAATAACAAAGGGCTCTCCTTATTCTCCTCCATGTATGCATACTTCAACTCCATGGGTAATGGCTTCAGAATAAGCTTTGAGGGCTCCTCCTTGACGGCTTCTTGTGTCTCCTCCTCATTGAATAAAGGGAGAATTTCTTCCCTCATCTTCAAAGGAGGCAGAGTAGCAAGCGAATCTAAGGGTTTAGGTAACCCTTCATCAAGATCCCCAAAATTCTCGTTTAGATCTTCTAGCATCTTTTGATCACAATGCTCCTCCATTAAGTTATCAAACATACATACCTTTTTTGGTCCTTCTTCTTCTCCTGGATGGAATTGTTTATTGCACATATAGAAGATGTTGAGTTCCAACGTCATGTTGCCAAATGTAAGCTGCATGACTCCATTCCTACAATTGATGATAGCATTTGAAGTAGCTATGAATGGTCTTCCAAGTATGATAGGAATATAGTTAGTTCATTTGGCGACTGGATCTGTAGCAAGAACAGCAAAGTCCACTGGGTAGTAGAACTTGTCAGCTTGAACTAGGACATCTTCAATCATACCTCTTGGAATTTTCACAGATCTATCTGCTAGAGATAGAGTGATTGATGTTGGCTTCAACTCTCCTAGTCCCAATTGCTTATAGATAGAGTAGGGTAGCAAATTCACACTTGCTCCCAAGTCCAACAAAGCTTTCTCCACACACGTCTCTCCAATCATCACTGATATGGTAGGACAACCCGGATCTTTGTATTTCACTGGGGACTTGCACTGTATAATGGAACTTACTTGCTCAGTTAAGAAGGCTTTCTTACTCACATTCAACCCTCTTTTGATAGTGCACAAGTCCTTCAGGAATTTTGCATAAGTCGGAACTTGCTTGATCATGTCTAGCAAAGGGATATTAACTTTCACTTGCCTCAACACTTCAAGAATTTCTGATGCGTTGTTGATTCCCCTCTTGCCATGCAAATCCTGAGGGAAAGGTGGAGGCATGTGCTTCTTTATCACTTCTTCTTGGTTGATGGTCCTCTCCGATTTTTCATTCACCTGAGCTTCGAGGTCCTCCTTCTTTGTATTGCTCACTTTCTTCTTTCCTTTGTTTTCCTCCCTCTTCTCTTTTTCTGCTTCAGACTCTGGTTCTTGCTTTGGCTTGTGCTCTAGATTGGGTGTAGGTAGATCAAATTCTTTACCACTCCTTAGAGTGATCACTACTTTGACTTCCCTTATCTGAGAAGATTCTCCTTCCTGGGCCTCCACTTCATGGATAACCTTTGGATTCTGATGAGATTGAGAAGGAAATTTTCCTTTCTCCTACCCTGTGTTGAGATTAGTAAGCCTTGAGATCTGCTACTGGAGATTATCTATCTTCTAAGATAGATCATTGTGCTTCCCATCCATTATTCTGTCTCTATTAGCCAATTCTTGCATGATATGAGCATTTTCTTGCCTGATCTGATCATTGATGGATTTCTGGTCTACAACAAAGTCTCCCACGACCTTGTTAAGATTCAGAATGGCTTGTTCAAAACTTGAGGCTTGCGGGGGTGCTTGGCTAGGTTGCGTGTACTTAGGTGCCCTTGGCTTCCAAGAGAAATTCGAATGGTTCCTCCAATTTGAATTGTAGGTGTTGCTATACATAGCATTATTATTGGGCTTGAATTACCCAATAAAATTTGCTTGATCCCTAAACATTTCTCTCATAGCTAGAATCATAGGACACTCTTCCACCAAGTGCTCAAAAGATTGACAAATTGAACACGGCTTAGCTTGCATTGGTGTGTTTGAAATGGCATGCATTCAAGTTCCTCCATTCTTCTTCTTGCCAAAGTTACATAATTTGCTTTCGTATCAATTCCTTCATACATCCCAGCCTTAGCATTTGAAGCATTTGGTTAAGAATTCATTCTTCCCACTTATCTGGCATTGGGCTCATCCCACCCTCTTGAAACTTTAGCTACATAGCTCAAGAAGTCTATGGCTTCCTCCGGATTCTTACTCATGAAGTCTACTCCGCACATTGTTTCTAAGAGTTGCTTCATTAAGGAAGACACACCGTCATAAAAATAGCTCACCAATAGCCATGTATCAAAGCCATGGTGAGGACAAGTGTTGATAGCTTCCATGTATCTTTCCCAACATTCATAGAATTTCTTATTCTTCTTAGCTGAGAAGTTTGAGATTTGCCTTTTCAAGCTGTTTGTCCTGTGAGTCGGGAAAAATTTCTTGAGAAATTCAGCTTGCAAATCAATCCAAGATCGGATACTCCTTGGCCTTAAAGAATTAAGCCATACTTTGGCCTTGTCCTTTAAAGTGAAAGGAAATAGCTTAAGCCTCATCAAGTCAATTGAAGCTCCTCTCTCTCGAAAAGTGTTACAAACTTCTTCAAATTCCTTGATATGCTGGTAGGGATTCTCACGGTCCATCCCATGAAAAATAGGTAGAAGTGGCACAATATGTGGTCGGATCACCAACTGCTCTGTAGGTGGTACTGTGCATGATGGTGCACTCATACACGGCGGATGCATGCAGTCCCTCATGGATCGGTATGCATTGAGATTTTTAGCTAGAGCATGTTGACTATGCTGATCTTCAGGTATAGCTTCCATGACTTCCATTTCCAATTCCAACTCTGTTTCATGAGGATTTTTTATTTTCACAAGTCTTCCGTCACTGTCTCGTATCCAATATGGCATACACAACTAGCAATATCTAAAACAAAAATAGAAACAAAGAAAACACAAGAAAAACAATTCTAGAAAGAAAGAAAATTACGGTTAAATAAAATCTAATTTAAAAGCTAAACTAAAAAAAAAAAAATAGAGATAAATAAAAAGAAATAAAAGAAAAAGTTAGTAAAGGAAATCAAAATTCACCAAACTTGTGATGAAGATCACAAGTATTCTAAAAAGATAACATCACTGTGAAGTGGCACCATCCCCTGCAATGGCGGCATTTAATTCATTTGCCCTAGCTGGTGTCTTCTAATTCAATCCTCAGACAGGAGTAATCAACAAAATTTATAACTTATTTCACTATATACTAGGATAGCCTTAGCTAGCATAGCATAGTGGCTCTAGGATCGTTCACTGGGATGGGTTTTCATTTCACACCTGATATTAGTTTAAATAATTGGATTGGTGCTTTTTCTTTTCTAAGTTAGCTTTAAAAGAAAACATAAACTTTGGTTTGGAAAAGGTTGGTTTTAAATTAACCGAAAAATAGTAACTGAGTTTAATTACAAAGAAAAGGGTCTCTTGGATTTTCAGGTCATTAGGTTTAGGCCCCTTATACAAAAATGGAGATTTCTGGATCTTTCCTCGCATTGGGGATTTAACCTATAGTTATCCTCCTAACCAATGTGTTACAATTGCTTCCCATTAATTGTTTCAACGCTAATTCCCTCTCACTAATGCATCTTGCAATGGCTCGTGCCTCTCACCTAGTATTTGCCATTCAAGGTGATCCTTAACCTTGGATTACCCTTCACAAGATCGCAAGAGATAACTAATAGATGTCTCCTTATAGTCCAAAAGCTTACCAAGTGTTGACTATTCTAGAAAATCCTACCTTTAAACCACATACCAGAGGCTCGCAAGAGATAAACTAGTGTAACACAATGGATGGAGTCCACTTGCCTTACCAAGTGTTGGCCCAGGTGATTTTAAGGCGTTTTAAGTTAACTAAAAATATAAAAACCATTAACGGGTCACAACTTTCTCTTCATTAAAAATTGAAACAAGGAAAACTCTCACTTTTGTAGTCGGGTCCCTTCCCAAGCTCCCTTCCGTCCAAGAGACAAAAAGTCTAGCCACTCACCCTCTGAGAAAACATTTTCAGAGGTTGTTTGGCTAGAATGAAAAATACAATCAAAACGAGAAGGTAAGGCAGAGCAACACCCTGTATATTTCTTACTAAAAACATGTACAAGTGATCCCCTCTCCAATGTCCTCCCCTCTTGAGAGAGACGAGAGATATCAGAGATGGATTTTGAGATATCGAAATGTATCGGGGATTGTATCCGGGGATTGTTATTACAAGGAGATATCTTAGGATATATAAAGAGAGATATTTTCAACCTCTTAATTAGATATCCTAAATATCTTAAAAGATCTTCAACTGATTAGGAGAGAATTGATAATTTACACCAGATATCTTAAGGTGAAAAATCTAAAAGAGTCGGTGTAAAATATCTAACTATTACATTTTCGCATTGGAGACAAGTAGTGTGAAAATTTCGCATCGGAGAAAGGCAGTGTGAAAATTTTCGCATTGGGAAAGTGTGCAGCAAAAATAAAAAATAAAAAAATTCGCATTGAGAAATGTCTGTGCGAAAATTTTCGCATCAAGGAATGTCAATGTGAAAATTTTTGCATCAAGAAATGTCAATGCGAAATTCCTCTTCAGCTTTGTGCAGTTGCCTTCAAATGGCCATAACTTCTTTGCTTTAGCTCCAAATTGTACACCGTTTAAAGCGTTGGACTCCTGACTTCCTGAGATTCAAAATGACATATAGCATGTAAAAAATGAACTCTAGGAAGTACTCCAAATTTTCCTTGCAACTGCTGTCCTTTGAATTTCGCATAGCATGTGAAGATTTCGCATCACCATGCAAATTTGCTTCATGATGGATTTCTCTCTCTGATCATCTTCCTTGCATCTCTTGATTGGCTTGGAAGCTCATTCCTAAGGGTTTCACAAAGTTCTCCCTCATTCTTGGCTTTCTTCAATGATAAAAAAGCTACCAAAAACACCAAAACTAGCCAAAAATTGATTAAAAATATTTGCAAGGGTCCTTAACGTGCCAATTGAGTTAAAAGGTATTAATTACTACTCAAAAGTGTTTAAAAGAGTTTATAACAAGCTATAAAAGAGCACTTTTTGAGTAGTAATCACCTGGCCTCAAGGCTTTAAATGCTACAAACAACTTAGGCTTGTCGATAACATGTGTCACTCTAAGTTGTGAGCTCAAGGCTTTAGATGCCATGACAACTCTAGGCTATAGTTGACATGAACGACTCTGAGGCATGAGCCATTGGCTCCAAGTGCTACGAACAACTTAGGGTTATCGATGACATGAGAGGCTCTAGGTCCTAAGCTCAGGGCTCTATATTCTATGTGCAACTTAGGGTTGTGGATGACATGGATGACTTTAAGTTATGAGCTCATGGCCCTAGATACAATGAACAACTCTAGGTTATGGTTCACATGAAAGACTCTAGGTTGTGAGCTCTATGCTCTAGATGCTATGAATAGCTATGGGTTGTGGTTGATGTGAATAACTCCATGCCATAAGCTTAAGGCTATAGATGCTATGAATAACTCTAGGATATGGTTGACATGAACGATTCTGGGTCACAAGCTCAGGGCTCTAGATGCTATTAACAACTCAGGTTGTGGTTGACATGCGTTACTTTGGTTTGTTAGCTTAGGGCACTAGTTACTATGAACAACTTTGGGTTGTGGTTTACATGAACGACTTCAGGTTGTGAGCTTAGGGTTCTTAATTCTATGAATAGCTCAGGGCTATCCATGACATAAAAGACTATGGGTTGTGAGCTTAGGGCTTTTGATGCTATGAATGGCTCAGGGTTATGGATGACATTAGCTACTTTGGGTCATGACATCATGACTTTAAATGCTATGAATAACTCAGGATTGTGGATTCATGAGCTCCTTTAGGTTGTGAGCTTAAGGCTCTATATGCTATGAATAACTCTGAGCTATAGTTGACATCAACAACTTATGGTCATGGGCATAAGGCTCTAGATGCTATGAATAGCTCAAGATTTTTGACGACTTAAAAGTCTCAAAGTCGTGAGCATAGGGTTCTAGATGCTTTGAAAAGCTTAAGGTTATGGAGGACATGAATGACTATTGGTTGTGAGCTCAAGGCTCTAGATGTTATAAATAGCTTTAGGCTATGGTTCATATGAACAACTCTGAGTCATGAGCTCAAGGCTTTAGATACTATGAATAGCTTCAGGTTGGGGTTGACATGAACGACTCTGGGTGGTGAGCTCAGGGACTTAGATGTTATTAGTAACTCAGGGCTATGAATGAGATGAGCTACTTTAGTTTGTGAGCTCATGGCTCTTGATACTATGAATAGCTCAGGGTTGTGGATGACATGAATGACTCTCGGTTGTGAGCTTAAGGCTCTAAACATTATGAATAGCTTAGGGCTGTAGATGACATACACTACTCTAAGTCATGATCCTAGGACTTTTGATGACACGAAAGACTCTAGGTCAAGAGCTCAGGGCTATAGATGCTATGAACAGCTTAGGGTTGTGGTTGACATGAATGACTTTGAGATGTGAGCTCAAAGCTCTAAATACTATGAACAACTAAGAGTTGTGGATGACATGATTGAGTCGGGATCCTATGAGATCAAGCCTCTAGATGCTATGATTACTACTTAAAAAGTGTTATTTTATAGCTTGTAATTAACTCTTTTAAACACTTTTGAGTAGTAGTTATTACCTTTTAACTTAATTGACATGTTAATGACCCTTGCAATCATTTCTAATCAAATTTTGTTAAGTTTTGGTGTTTTTGATAGTTTTTTTATCACCAAAGCAATCCAAGAATGAGGGAGATCTTTGTATAGTTCATGGCAAACCAAGTTGAAGCTCAAATTCATGAAGAAACTAAGCTTTGGAGCTTCATAACCCTTTGCCAAA
The DNA here is from genome assembly GCF_004353265.1 of Vitis riparia. Taxonomy (NCBI): domain Eukaryota; kingdom Viridiplantae; phylum Streptophyta; class Magnoliopsida; order Vitales; family Vitaceae; genus Vitis; species Vitis riparia. The sequence goes on along the minus strand of NW_023269690.1, from coordinate 187,399 downwards.
GCCACACGGGGATGCAAGGAAGAAAAACACAAAAGAAATCAACCATCCAACAATTTCGCAAGTTGTGGAATCCAACTTACAAAATAGGAAAAGGAAAGGAATCGTTGTAGGATAGAGAACTGATAAGTTGCAGGACAACTATGAATGATTCTACAGCATAAGTTAAAACCTCTAGTTTATATGAGCTGCTAAGGGTTGTGGATGACATGAACAACTCTGGTTGTGAGCTTAGAACTGTAAATGCTATTAACAACTTAAAGTTGTGGATAAGATGAATGACTCTAGTTCATCAACTTAGGCCTCTAGATTCTATGAACAACACAGGGTTGTGGTTGACAAGAAAAACTCTAAGTCATGAGCTTAAGGCTCTAAATGCTATGCATAACTGAAGGTTGTCGATGACATGAAATAGCATAGGTTATGACTTCAAGGCTTTAGATGTTATGAAAATATTAGGGTTGTGGTTGACATGAACGACTCCAGGTCATGAGTTCATAGCTCTAGATGTTATGAAGAACTCAGAGTTGTGGTTGACATGAATGACTCAGGTCGTGAGCTTAGGGCTCTACACATTGTGAACAACTAAAGGTTGTAATTGTCATGAATGACTCTGGGTCATGAGCTTAAGGTTTTACATGCTATTAACAACTCAAGGTTGGAGATGACATGAATGACTCCGAGTCATGAGCTTAGGCCCCTAGATTTTATGAACAACTCAAGGCTATGGTTGACATGAAAGACTTTGAGTTGTGAGTTCAAGGCTCAAGATGCTATGCATAACTTTAGGTTGTCAATGACATGAAATACTCTAGGTCGTGAGCTTAAGAATCTGCATGCTATACACAAGTTTGGGTTGTTGATGACATGAAAGAGTCTAGGTCATGAGCTCAGGGTTCTTGATACTATAAATAGCTCAGGGTTATGGATGATATGAATAACTCTAGGTTATGAGCTCAAGGCTATAGATGCTAAGAATAACTTAGAGTTGTGGATGACATGCTCTACTCTGGGTCATGATCTTAGGGCTCTGGATGCTACGAACAACTCAAAGTTGTTGATTATATGTACGACTCAAGATCCCGTGAGCTTAAACCTCTTGATGCTATGAAACACTTAGGGTCGTGGATGATATGAACAATTTTGCATCATGAGCTAAAGCCTCTAGATGCTATGAGCTACTCAGGGCTATGGAAGATATGAATGACTCTGAGTTTTGATCTCAAGGCTCTAGATGTTATGAACACCTCTGGGTTGTGGTTGACATGAATGACTCCAGGTCGTGAGCTTAAGGCACTAGATGTTATGAAAAACTCAAGGTTGTGGATGACATGAAAAACTCCAGGTTATGAGTTTAGGGCTCTAGATACTATGAACAACTCAAGGTCGTGGTTGAAATGAAAGACTTTAGGTGTTGAGCATAGAGCTTTAAAAGATATGGAAACGCATAGTTGTGGATGATATAGACGACTTAGGATCCTGTAAGCTTAGGCCTGTAGATGTTATGAACCCTTCTAGGTTGTGGATGATATGAATGATTCTGTGTCATGAGATCAAGACTCTGGATGCTATGAACTACTTTAGGTAATGAAAGACATGAATGACTCCAGGTCATGAGCTCAGGGCTCTAGATGCTACTAACAAACTAGGGTTGTGGATGACATGAATGATTCCAGGTCATGGGATTAGGCCTCTAGATTTTATATAACGCTCAAGTTTGTGGTTTACATCAAAGACTCCTAGTTATGAGCTTAGGGCTCTAGATGTTATACACAACTTAAGGTTGTTGATGAAGTGAAAGACTTTGAGTCGTAAGTTGAGGGCTCTAGATGCTATACATAGGTCAGGGTTGTTGATGATAGGAAAGACTTCGGGTCAAGAGATTAGAGCTCTAGATGCTATGAATAGCTCAGGGCTATGGTTGACATGAACAAATCTAGGTGTAGACCCCCATTTCGGGTTCATTATATCTCATTTTTCTACAACTCATTCTCTACAAGTGTAGGGCACTCAGCAAGCCACGTGTCGACTTGTAGATGGCTACTAGAGAATCGTAGTAGTGGAATTGAGAAGCGAATGAGAGTTCGACACCTGTCCAAGGAATATTCAGAATCTTCAGGCCGTTGTGGAGGAGAGGGTCTATTATGCAAAACCTGCAGGAGAGGTGCTTTTAGAGGGGATTTTCTGGTAAACGTATCAGAGAAAGGAGGTTGCATGGAGAGTGAGGGTTGCTTTTTGAGGTTGGTTAGGAGATATTTTTAGGGGGTAATTTGAGTGAGATTGGTGGGAGCTTGAAGGGTAAGTTTGAGGGAGCTGAGGAGAAGAAGTCATAGAGGAGGCGGTTTTGAGTTGGTTACCAAGAACCAAAGGAAAAGAGCCTCCAGGTTTTTCTTGGGTGTAAGTTATCCACTATGTTCTTGTTTCTTTCTTTTCCTCTTCATAAATTGTTATTGAGATGCATTATTGTTGATCTTTGGATGGGTTATGATCTGTTCTTCATGGTTGACTGCCCCTCTTTTTCTTTTGTTTATGACTGGAAATTGATTTAACTTTGTTTTACCTCCTATGTGGCATTTTAAAGAAAAAGGACCTTTTAATTCACTCATCTGCAAGCCCACTTACTAGGGGATGAAGTATAGTTCGTAATGCTTCATCCCATTTGTTCCCTCCATTGCTCTGTTTTTCTACTTTTTCTCTCTGCTTTTGGTGTTTTGACTTTCTTGGATATGAAGCTGTAATGGAGAGTGAAACTATGAGAAGAGAGGGTTGTGAGTTAGCTTAGTGCTCCAGATTTGTGACCCAGTGGACAAGATGTATACATGTGTTGTATTAGCTAATGTTTTGGCTCCCATACTTGGGGTTCTATCCTTATGGATTTAAAGGTGATCCAGAGGTCCAGGGAAGAGGATGCAGGTGGTGAGTAGGGTTAAAGTTGAAAGACATGGGGTGAGGTGCCTTGTAAAACCCAAACCTGCCCCTACTGTTTTCCTTTATGATTAGGGTTGTTCCTATTGTCAATGCTGGTCTAAGCGAGCCATAAAATCAAAGTCACTTATTGGGCATTCCAGAGGATGGTGATTAAATTGAACATCTCAACCACAAACCCAGAACTTAAACCTGATGATGCTAAGGATGGAATCATAGCACTCATAAATCAGGTTCAGTGAAAGGAACACATGAAATGGGTTGATTTTAATCTGTTAAAGAGCATCGAAAAGTTAATGTCAGCCTGAACCCATGGGAGACGCTCTGAATTGGAACCAGTGAGAAGCAGTGAAGCCAATGGTCATCCTTTCTAGCATGGCCAGAATGTAGCGCTTGACGTCAAAGAAAACACTCATCGAAGTGCGAAGGGATTTGATGTCCTCAGGTTTGAATTGAGTTCGTCAGTGGAAAGCCCAAATGCTTTGCTAACGTGAAGAATTTGATTTGAATATTTTGCTAGTAGGCCCACTTTCCAATTGCCCCACCACTCATCCCCTGCGTCTAAGAAAATTTGATGTGCATGGCTACTCTAGATCACGTGGTTGATTCCATTCTAGTCTTCTAGCTATCCACTCCATGCTCACCACATCCATCATGTCTCATGTTCACTATATCTAAAATCACCCATACTCTTCATACCCATTATCTCATTCTTCTCATGCACATACCCATCTGACCACACCACTAAAACACCTTCTCTCTCTACATCCATGCATACTCATTTTCTCTTATCCTACCCATGTAATCACCTCTATGAAACCCTCATTTCTCATCATATTTCCAATATCCATCCCATCAAATATCCATTGTATCCATTCCTCACCGTCTTCCATTATCCATTCTCTAGACACCATGCCCATCCTTCCACCATTTATCATGTTGTTCTATCATTACACCCATCACCCCAATGTAAACACCTCACTAAGCACCACTCTCCTTCCAATATCCAACTTACCCACTCTTTTCCTTACCACTCTTTCCTCTCTAAACCTAACCATACCCATATACCCACTTCTCTCTCTCTCTATATATTCACTATACCCCATACCATGCATGGTGCTCAAGGAGTGGAACATGCAGTGGAGATGAAAATGACAACGATTTCTCGTTCCCACTAGGTTATAATAATTTGGTGGAAAGTATATACACAAAAGCGGCAGGATGTTGATGCTGACCTTGTTGGAAAATTTGAATGAAATATCCCTGAAGATAATCCGTGAAACCCAACTGTTATTGCCGACAATGTGGGTGACAATGTAAGAGACATTGCTTGGATGGGGTCTAACTTATTTGGGTCTTATGCTGAATCATCCTGTGTTGCTCTTTTTGTTGCATCAATATCATCCTTCTCGTTCCTCTGTTTGCAAGTCATTCATGCCACTTTCCAGTTTTGATAGCAATGAGCAAAAAATGAATGAGAACCGTGGTGAAGGCGTTTCACGTGCACACAGAGCTGAATTCCTCACAGCCATGGCATCAGATATGGCGATATAGTTCAAGTAGCAGTGGATCTATTATTAAAGGAAGAAGGTGTGGATGTTGATGAAGACCAAACAACAGCCTTCTACCAAAGGAAAGTCTTCCCGATGTGGTATCAGAAGTTGTTGCTCATGGTGCGGCTATACAAGCTGCCATTTTTTAGCAGTGAAGGTTCAAGTCCGAGGATGATCCAAGTGGCCGACACGGTTTACTATGCTAAGATGTTCATCTTCCAATTGATGCAAGAATCAATGGACGTGTTTATATATAGAGGATTTCTGAAGGTCCAGATGAGGAAGATGATTGTTCAATATCAGAGGTTGATCCAGGTTGAAGGGATATAGGTGTTAAAAGCTTCAATACAACTCAGTATTCTGGCAAAGGGAGTGGGAGTAATACTCATGAAAAATATCATCAGCTTCCATAGTACTTTAAAGGCCATTCTCCATGTGATGGACCTTCTTCACCAACATCAGTTAGAAATGGGTGTGTATCCAAGGAACTAGATTTAGGTTCTGAAGTAATTGTTTCTCTAACTTCTATGATTGCATATGAGAAAAAAGCAACAGCTAGTCATGAGTGCATGTCGTTGGGTGATTTAACTTGCTTGGATGCCTTGGGGTTTTCAGATAATCGTTATGGTTCTAGCGAACTATCAGATGCAATCAAAGCCTTGGTAATAGTGGGGTCTTTCTCCAGTAACCATGAACATTTGAATGAACTATTAGGCGGAGTTGGAAGCATCATTGGTAGGGTTGGAGACATTGCAAAACAACTAAGATTTGATACTAAATCAAACATTAGGATTGAGGAAACTATGCTAGGCTGTGAGAAACGTGTTGTCACCATCTATAGTTCAAGTGAGGAAACTAATCCATTTGGTGATACCAATGAGCTTGTTTCACCTGTGCAAGATGCTCTTTTCAGGGTGCATGATGGGATTGCTTCCGGTGAGTTGCCTGCTGATGAGGAACTTGAAGAGGCACAACAAGTTAACGTTCAGATGTTTATGCCTCTCTATCAGATTGGTTGTGTTAATGGGAAAGGTGGGCAAGTGATTCAGAATATACGTAGTGAAACTCATGCTCAGATTCGCATTCTAAAAGATGAACATCTGCCACCTTGTACCCTTAGTTTTGATGAGTTTTTGCAGACAATTAGGAATGGCGTAAGAAAGGCTCTGAGGTTGCAATTGCTCCATGCTAGTTCAAAATGCAGAGTCATTGATGACCTTTCTTATCTGGCGACTCACCCAAAATATGATCATAAAAGTTGAAGTGTACAGTGATAGCACTATAGACTATCGCTATGCTGAATCAAATCCTCATGAGGTCGAAAGTGTTACTTAGATGCTAATGAATTTTAGTTGCTTTAGTCAAATGATCCTGTCTGCCTGCATTTTGAGACTTTCCTGCTTGGAATGGTGTCTACATGGCACCCTTGAGGTTCACGGGTAATAACAGTGAGGTACAGTATTATAATCTGTCTTGAGGTTGTGGAATTTCACAGAAGTGGACCTCATTGAGAAGTTTGCAGCACTCCTTGGCTGCCTCAATTTCATTGGCTATCTCATAGCCAATCCCATCATTCCACCCTGGTCCCATGCATGCACGTATCCTGTTGCATAACCACCTTTTCGCTATGTGGTTTCCTTACATTTTTTTCTTTTCCATTTTAGGAAATAATTTCCACATCCCCAATTCTCAAATAATTTTCCAGATTTTTATTTATTTAAAAATAATTTCAAACTCTCCCGTTTTTCATTCTTAGCATTTTTTTTAGGTTCCAAAAATCCATTTTTGTTAATAAATGTTAATGCCATTCTTGTTTTTGGCATGTGATTTTCATAGCTTCCATGATTTCTAAAACATTTTAAATAATTGTGAATTAATTTCCATAATACCAATCAATGGAATTTACGAAATTAATTAATGCTAAAATAAACGGGCTTTGGTGGGGGCCCGACATATGTGATTTTATGACTGATTGATTGATTGATTGATAGATTTAATTGCCATGCATGATTGATTTTATTATGCCCTATGATATGCTTGAAATTATTCTTTAATTATGCACTAACCTCACTTCTTGATAGCACATTGTGGCTCATCGCTCAGGTACGCATCTATTCCCATTTTGGTCTTTCTATATGCATGTTTTGATTCTCACATGTGCATGATCACTTTGAGTATTCATTGATTCCCTCATCAATTGCCATGATTGCTTCATTTTATTAGTAGAGACCCGACTTTAGGGACTTAGAGGGGTGCTATGGTCTTTATTGTACCTTCCCGATAAGTAACCTGATCCTCGAACCCGATCCAGTTTTTCACAGACTACCTTTTCCAAAATAAGGAGTCATACTTAGGGCTTTTCTTTCTTATTTTGTTTACCCTTTAGAAATAAAACAAAAATAAGTGGTGACTCCAAGTCATTTTCTTAATCAATAAAAATCATTTTTCAAAATAAAAATCGAGCTCGCCATTGAGTAGGAAACGCATGAGCCGAAATACGGGGTCCACACTAGGTCATGAGCTTAAGGCTTTAGATGCTTTGAACAACTCTCGACTATGGATGACATGAGCTACTCCAAGTCATGAGCTTAGGGCTTTAGGTGCTATGAAGAGCTTAGAGTTAGGGATGATATGAATGACCTAGGATCCTATGAGCTTAAGCCTCTAGATCTTATGAATTACACAAATCTGTGGATGATGTGAATGATTCTCCATCATGAGCTCAAACCTCTAGATGCTATGAACTGCTCAGGCTATGGATGACATGAACAACTTTGGTTTGCGAGCTTAAGGTTGTAAATGCTATCAACAACTCAGGTTTGTGAATAACATGAATGACTATAGTTCATGAGATCAGGCCTCTAGATTCTATGAACAACTTAGGGTTATGGTTGACAAAAAAAACTTTGTGTTGTGTGCTTAGGACTGTAGATGTTATGCAAAGCTTAAGGCTGTCAATGATAAGAAAGACTCCAAGTCATGAGTTCAGGGATTTAAATGCTATGAACATATCAGGGCTATGGTTGACATGAACGGCTTTGGGTCATGAGCTTAGGACTCTCGATGCTATGAATAATTAAGCGTTGTGTTTGACATGAATGAATCTATGTCCTGAGCTTAAGGCTTTAGATGCTATGAACTACTTAAGGTTGTGGTTAACATGAACAACTCTGGGTCATTGACTCAAGTCTCTAGATGCTATGATCAACATATGTTTGTGGTTGACATGAAGAATCCAAGTCATGCGCTTAGGGCTCTAGATGCTCTTAACAACTTAATGTTGTTGATGACATAAATAACACCGGTCATGAGCTAAGGCCTCCAGATTCTACGGATAACTCAGGGTTATGGTTGACTTGAAAGAGTCTAGGTCATGAGCTAAGGGTTGTAGATGTCAGACACAGGTCTAGGTTATCAATCCCATGAAAGACTTTAGGTGTGAGCTGAGGGCTCTAAATGTTATGAAAAACTTAGGGTTATGGATGACATAAACCAATCTAGGTTACAAGCTTCAAGCTCTATATACTATAAACAACTCAGGGTTATGGTTGCCATGAACAACTCAGGGTTGTGGTTGACATAAACAACTTCGGGTTGTGACCTCAAGGCTCTTAAAGATTTGAACATCTCAGAGCTATAACCTACTCAAGGTTGTTGATGACAAGAACAATTCCGGCTTGTGATCATAGGGCTCTAGATTTTATAAATTGCTCATAGTGCTAGTTGACATGAGCAACTCTAGGTCATGAGCTCAAGGCTCTAGATGCAACATACACCTCTGAGTTGTGGTTGACATGAATAAATTTGGATTGTGAGCTCAATCCTTTAGATACTATGAACAGATCATGGTTGGGGTTTACATGAACAATTCCAGGTCATGAGCTCAAGGGTCTAGGTTTGTGAATTGCCTAAGGTTGTTGATGACATGAACTACTCCGGTTCGTGAGCTTAGGGCTTTAGATGTTATGAATAGCTCAAGGCTATGGTGGACAAAAACTTCTTCTAGTCATGATCTTAGGCCTTTAGATGTTATGAATAACCTAAATTTATGGTTGATATGAATGACTCTAGGTGATGAGCTTAGGGCTCCAAATGCTTTTAACAACTCATGGTTATGGATGACATGAACGACATCAGGTCATGGCCTCAATATTCTATGAATAGCTTAGGGTTGTGGTTGATATGAAAGGCTTCAAGTCCTGATCTCAAGGTTCTAGAAGTTATGAACAACTAAAAGTTGTGGATTATATGAACGACTTGGTATCCTGTGAGCTCAGTCCTCTAGATTTTATGAACCAATCAAGGCTAAGAAAAATATGAATGATTTTGTGTCATGAGCTCAAGCCTTTAGATGCTATGAACTACTCAATGTTGTGGAGGACATGAACAACTCCGAGTCATGAGCTTAGGGCTCGAATGCTATCAACAACTCAAGGTTGTGGTTGACCTGAACAACTTTGGGCCATGAGCTCAAGGGTCTAGATGCTATGAATATCTCATAGTTTTGGATGATATGAATGACTCGGTCTCTTGTGACCTGAAGCCTCTAAATGTTATGAATCGCTCAGGGTTGTGGATGTTAATAACGATTCTACATCATGCGCTTAAGCCTCTATATGCTATGAACAACTCGAGACTGTGAATGCTATGAACAACCCCGGGTCATGGGCTCAAGGCTCTAGATTCTATGAAAAACTAAGGATTATGGCAAACTACTTCAGGTCATGAGCTTACAACTTTAGATGCTATGAAGAACTCAAGGTATTGGATGATATGAATGACTCGGGATTTCGTGAGCTTAGTCCTCTAGATGCCATGAAAAGCTCAGGGCTAAGGATGATATGAACGATTCTTGGTCATGAGCCCATGGATCTAAATGATATGAATCGATTAAGGCTATGGATGACATGAACGACCTCAGGTAGTGAGCTCAGGGCTCTAGATGCTATGAACAACTTAAGGTTATGGTTGACAAGAACAACTCTAGGTCATGACCTGAATGCTCTAAATGCTATGAATAGCTGAAGGCTACGGATGACATGAATGACTCGAGGTCATGAGCTCAGGGCTCTTGATACTATGAACAACTTAAGGTTGTGGTTGACACGAATAACTTTGGGTCTTAAGCTCATGACTCAAAATGCTATGAATAGCTCAAGGCTGTGAATGATATAAACTACTCCGGGTCATGAGCTGAGGGCTATGAATGCTATGAACAACTAAGCATTATGGATGATATGAACGACTCAGGATCCCGTGAGGTTAAGCCTCTAGGTGATAAGTACAACTCAAATCTCTGGATGATAAGAATTGATCTGCTTCATGAGTGATTACTACTCAAAAAGTGCTCTTTTATAGCTTGTTATAAACTCTTTTAAACACTTTTGAGTAGTATTTATTACTTTTTAACTCAATTGGCACATTAAGGACCCTTGCAAGTGTTATTGGTCAGTTTTTGGCAAGTTTTGGTGTTTTTGATAACTTTTTTATCATTAAAACAACCAAGAATGAGGGAGAACTTGGTATAGTCGATGGCAAAGCAAGATTGAAGCTAAATTACATGAAGAATCCAAGTTTTAGAGAGCTTTAAAGCCTTTGCCAAATCAATCAAGTATGGAACGAAGAGAATCAGAGAAAGAATCTAACATTCAACAATTTCGCAACCCTTTGTGAAATATTCGCAAGCCTGCAAATTGCCCAAGAGGAGTACAAGCTACAGGACATAGAGTAAGGTTGTGAAGAATGAAATTTCGCAACCCCTTGCGAAATTTTCGCAAGCCTTACGAAACTGATGGATTTTACAACCCCTTGCAAAATTTTTTCAAGCTAGAAGGAATTTCGCAAGCCTTGCGAAATTGATGAAGTTCGCAATCCCTTGCGAAATCTTCCTGTAACCTTTAGATATTTTTGCACCGACTCCGTTAGATTTTTATCTCAAGATATTTTGTGTAATTACCTATTCTCTCCTTGTAATAAGCTAAAGATCTTTTTAGATATTTAGGATATCTAATTGAGGGGTTAAATATAACTCTCTATATATGTTTTAAGATATCTCTTTTTGTAATATCTCCATATCTCATAATCTCGGAAGAAAATTCCTTGTGGGGGATCACTTATAATATCATGGAAGAAATTATAGAGAAGACTTGTAAATTATTTTTAGTAAGAAATATACAGAGCGTTGCTCTGCCTTACCTACTCATCGTGTTTTTATTTTCTTTCTAGCCAAACAATCTCTGAGTATGTTTTTCCAAAGGATGAGTGGCTAGGCTTTTTTCTTTCTTAGACTGAAGGAAGCTAGGTAAGGGATCCAGATACAAAAGTGGGAGTTTTCCTTGTTTCAGTTTTAAATGAAGAGAAGTTGTGACCCGTTAATGGTTTTTATCTTTTTAGTTAACTTAAAATCCCTTAAAATCACCTTGGCCAACACTTGGTAAGCTTTTCAAACTCCATCCATTGAGATCCATTAGTTATCTCTTGCGAGCTTCTGGGATGTGGTTTAAAGGTAGGATTACCTAGAATAGCTAACACTTGGTAAGCTTTCGAACTTCCTGGAGACATCCATTAGTTATCTCTTGCGAGCTTTTGAAGGGTATTCCAAGGTTAAAGATCACCTTGAATGGCCAATACTAGGTGAGAGGTATGAACCATTGCAAGATGAATCAGTGAGAGGGTTTTAGTGTTTGAAACCATTAATGGGAAGTAACTGTAACACACCTGTTTGGGAAATAACTATAGGTTAAATCTCCAATGCGAGGAAAAAATCCAGAATCTCTGATTCATGCCTAATTGGTGTCTCAGCTGATTCGTGTCCAGCTGGTGCTCCTTGATTGAGGGATTAATCAACAAAATTTATAACCTATTACACCATATACTAGGGTAGCAAAGACAAAGCTACTATAGCATAGTGGCTCTAGGATCGTTCACTGGGATGGGTTTTCACTTCACAAATGATATTAATTTAAAGCTGAATTGGTGCCTTTTCATTTCAAGGTTGGCTTTAAAAGAAAACATAAAGACGTTTGAACAAAGATTGGTTTTAAACTAACCAAAAATAGTAACTGATTTTACTTATAAAGAAAAGTGTTTCTTGGAGTTTCAGATCACTAGGCTCAGATTCCTCATACAAAAAGGAAAGTTTCGGTCACTTGTTTCTTTTCCTCACATTGGAGAATTAACATATAGTTTCTTCTCCAACCGGTGTTGTACAGATGCTTCCCATTAATGGGTTCAAACACTAAATCCCTCTCACTGATGCACCTTGCAATGGCTCATACCTCTCACCTAGCACTTGCCATTCAAGGTGATCTTTAACTTTGGACTTCCCATCAAAAGCTCGCAAGAGATAACTAATGGATGTCTCCTTGGAGTCCAAAAGCTTACCAAGTGTTGGCAATTCTAGAAAATCCTACCTTCAACTCACCTCCCAGAGGCTCGCAAGGGGTAAACTAGTGCATCTCCATGGATGGAGATCACTTGCATTACCAAGTGTTGGCCCAGGTGATTTAAAGGAGTTTTAAGTTAACTAAAAAGACAAACACATTAACGGGTCACTCTTTCTCTTCATTAAAAACTAAAACAACAAAACTTCCAATTTATGCATTCAGAAACTTACCCGGCTTTCTTCACTCCAAGAGACAAAGAGCCTAGCCTCTCATCCTCTAAGGAAAAATCCTCAGAGAATGTTTGGCTAGCAAGAAAATGAAAATGAAAGAGAAGACAAGAATATATAGGAAAAACAGAGCAAGTGCTCTGTATTTTACTTCCTTCCCAAAACCGTACAAAGGATCCCCTGGAACCAGCTCTCCTCCGAACAGGCTCCTCGGGTTCCCTTTTAAACCAAAAATACAATGATAGCTATCATTCTGATATTTTGCCAAATTCCTAACTTAAAAGCTAAGGAAATCTATCATTGGTGACTTACAAGGAGAATTTGGGCATTTAGGCAACAAAAATATAATGAAAAATATCTCCAAGTGTCGGTTACAAATATCGGGAAGCACTAAGGACCACTTCGCAGGTGAAAGGTGAGGTCTGCGAAATTTCGCAGGTGCACAAGAAGAGCTGCGAAATTTCTTCATAGCATCCTGCTGATTCAACACCTTTGCAAAGTGGACTTCCATCTTGTGGTGTTTGGCTTCCATCGCGGCGTGAAGCTTCAAGGGAGTTCCATAGCACTGTACAAAAGTGTTGCGAAATATCTTGCAACAAAGGGCTGATTTCGCAGCACTTTTCTGAAGTCTTCCTTCAGCTTGGAGCAGTTGTCTTCCAAAGGCTGTAACTTCCTCATTTCAAATCCAAATTGTATACGGTTTGAGGCATTGGATTGTTGACTTCCTAAGATTTCAAATGACATATTGTATGCATGAATTGGACATCAGGAAGTGCTCCAAAAGTAGCTGCAGTGACTGTCATCAAGTATGCTTCATGGCTGGATTCTCTTTGCTTCCCCTCCTTTCATTTCCACTTTGCTATGGCAAAAGTGCTTCAAAGCTTTGATTTTTCATGCCTCTAAGCTTCCCATTGCTTTCCAAGGATTCCATAAAACTCTCCTCAATCTCATAATGCTTTGGTGATCAAATTACTAACAAAAACACCAAAACTTACACAATTTGATTAGAATTGATTGCAAGGGTCCTTAACATGTTAATTGGGTTAAAAGGCAATAACTACTACTCAAAAGTGTTTAAAAGAGTTAATTACAAGCTATGAAATAGCACTTTTTGAGTAGTAATCAATCTCCCTTTTTGTATAAGGAACCTAAACCTAGTGACCTGAAACTCCAAGAAACCTTTTCTTTGTAATTAATCTCAGTTACTTTTACTTTTGGTTAGCTTAAAACCAACTTTTTTTCAACCAAAATTTATGTCCTCTTTTAAAGCTAACTCATATTAGAAAAACCACCATTTCAGTGTTGTAACTAATATCATGTGTGAAATGAAAACCCATCCCTGTGGACGATCCTAGAATCACTATGCTATGCTAGCTATGCTACCCTATTATATGGTGAATTAGGTTTATAAATTTTGTTGATAACTCCCGTATGAGGATTGAATCAAATGGGTACACCAATTGGGGACGAATCAATGAGCTTAGGGTTGTGGATGACATGAACAACTTTAGGTCATGAGTTTAGAGTTATGGATGATATGAATGACTTAGGATCTTATGAGCCCAAGCTTCTAGATGCTATGAATAACTCAGGATTGAGGATAATATGAACAATTCTTGGTCATGAGCCAATGGCTTTAAATGTTATGAACAACTCAAGGTTGTGTATCACATGAAAGACTCTGAGTCGTGAGCTTAGGGCTTTGTATGTTATGAAAAGATTAGGGTTATGGTTGACAAGAATGAGTTCAGATCATGAGCTCAGGGCTCTAGATTCTATAAACAACTCATGATTATTAATGACATGAGCTACTTTGGGTAATGAGCTCACGACTTTGGATGCTATGAACAACTCAAGGTTATGGATGATATCAACAGCTCGTAATCCTGTGACCTCAGTCCTCTAGAGGCTATGAGCAGCTCAAGATTGTGGATCATATGAATAGTTCTTGGTGGTGAGCTCATGGCTCTAAATGCTATGAGCAACTGAGGCCTATGGATGACATGAATGACTCTGGGTAGTGAGCTCAAGGCTCTAGATGCCATGAACAACTCAAGGCTATGTTTAACATGAACAACTCTTGGTCGTGAGCTCAGTGCCTTAGATGCTATGAAAAACTTAAGGTTAGAGTTAACATGAATGACTTCGGGTTGTGAGTTGAAGACTCTAGTTGTTATGAACAACTAAAGGTTGTTGATGAAATGAACGACCATAGGTCATGAGCTTAGGGCTCTACATATTATGAAGAGCGTGGGCCTATGATTAACATGAACAACTCTAGGTTATGAGCTCAGGGCTCTAGGTGATATGAACAACTTATGCCTGTTAATGGCATGAACTACTCTTGGTCATGAGCTTAGGTCTTTAGATGCTATAAACAACTCAATGTTATGGATGATACACACAATTCTGGGTCATGAGCTCAAGGATCTAGATGCTATGAACAACTAACGGTTGTGGATGATATGAACAATTTTGGGTCATGAACTCAAGGCTCTAGACACAATGAACAACTCAAGGATATGGATGAATAAACAACTTCGAGCTATGAGCTTAGGACCCTTGATGTTGTGAACACCTTATTATTGTGGATTATATGAATGACTCGGGATCCCATGGCCTTTGGCCTCTTTAGATGTTATGAAAAACTTAGGGTTGATGAGGATATGAATGATTCTTCGTTGTGAGCCTATGGCTTTAAATGCTATGAAAAGCTAAGGATGGTGGATGACTTGGAGGACTCCTAGTCATGAGCTTAGGGCTCTATATGCCATGAACAACTCAAGGTTATGGTTGATAAGAACGAGTCCTCGTCGTGAGCTATAGGCTCTAGATGCTATAAACTACTCAAGATTATGGGTGACATGAGCTACTCCAGGTCGTGAGCTTATGGCTTCGGATGCTATGAAGAACTCAGGATATTGGAAGATACGAACAAATCAGGATCCTGTGAGCTCAGGCTTCTATATGCTATGAACAACTCAGAGCTATAGATGATATGAACAATACTTGGTCATGAACCAGGTTCAAAAATCTATGACTAATATAGGGTTGTGGATGACATGAATGACTCCGGGTAGTGAGCTTAGGGCTTTAGATGCTATGAATAACTCAGGGTTGTGGTTGACCTAAACAACTCTAGGTCATGAGCTCAGCATTCTAAATGCTATGAATAGCTCAAGGATGTGGATGACATGAATGACTTTAGGTAGTGAGCTCAAGGCTCTAAATACTATGAAAAACTTAGGGTTGTTGTTGACATTAATGACTCCGAGTCATGAGCTCATGACTTTAGATGCTATGAACAACTCAAGGTTGTAGATTGTATGAGCTACTTTGGGTTGTGAACTCAAGGCTCTAGATGCTGTGAACTGCTCAGGGTTGTGGATGACATGAACGAGTTTGAGTCATGAGCTCACAACTCTATATGTTATGAATAGTTCAAGGTTGTGTGTGATATGAGCTGCTCTAGGTTGTGAACTCGAGGCTTTAGATGCTATCAACTACTCAAGGTTGTGGATGGCATGAATGACTTCGGGTCATGAGCTTAAGGCTCTAAATGATATGAACAACATAGGGTTGTCTATGATATGCACAAGTCTAGGTCGTGAGCTCAACAATCTAGATGATATGAAGAGCTTAGGGTTGTGGATGATATGAACGATTATGGGTTGTGAATAAAAGGCTCTAGATGCTATGAATAGCACAAGGCTATGGATGAAATGAACAACATTGAGTCATGAGCTCAGAGCTCTAAATGTTATGAATAACTTAAATTTGTGGATGATATGAATGACTTGGGATCTTGTTAGCTTAAGCCTCTAGAAAGCTATGAATAACTCAGGCTGAGGGTGATATGAACAATTCCTGGTCATGAGCCCATGGCTCTAAATGCTATGAACAACTTAGCACTACAAATGAGATGAACTACTTTACATCATGAGTACTGGTCTTAGGATGCTATGAACAGCTAAGGGTTATGAATGATATGCATAATTTTATGTCCTGAGCTCAAAGTTCTAAATGTTTTGAACAACTTAGCGTTATGGATGATATGAACTATTCTAGGTTGTGAACTCAAGGCTTTATATGCTATGAGTAGCTTATGGTTGTGGATGACATAAATGGTTTCAAGTGGTGAGCTCAAACCTCTAGATGTTATAAATAGCTCAAGGCATTGGACGATATGAACAATTCTATGCCATGTGCTCAAGCCTTTAGATTCTATGAATAGCTTAGGGTTGTGGATAACATAAATGAATTCCAGTCATGAATAAAGGGCTCTAGATGCTCTAAAGAGCTTAAGTTTTTGGTTGACATGAATGACTATAGGTCGTGAGCTCAAGGCTCTAGATGCTATGAACAGCTCAGGCCATTGGATGACATGAGCTACTTTGGGTCGTTAGCTCATGGCTTTAGATGTTATGAACAACTCAGGGCTATGGATGATATAAACGAATTAGGATGCCATGAGTTCAAGACTTTATATCATATGAATAGCTTAAGGCTATGAATCATATGAATGATTCTTGGTCCTGAGCCCAAAGCTCAAAATGTTATGAAAGACTCAGGGTCATAGCGAACATGAATGACTCAATGTCGTGAGCTCAAGGCTTTAGATGCAATGAAAAACTTAGGGTTGTGGTTGACATTAATGACTACGGGTCATGGGTTTAGGGCTTTAGATGTTATGAACAACTGAAAGTTGTGGATGATATGAACGACCTTGGGTCATGAACATAGGGCTCTAAATACTATGAATAGCTTAGGGTTATGGTTGACATGAACATCTTTAGGTCATGAGCTCAGGGATGTAGATGCTATGAACAACATTAGGTTGTCGATGACATGAACTTCCCTAAGTCATGAGCTCAGGTCTCTAGATACTATGTATAGCTCATGACAGTGGAAGATATGCATGATTCTAGGTCATGAGCTCAAGGATATATATGATATGAACAATTTTGGGTCGTGAACTCAAAGCTCCAAATGTTACGAACAATTCAGGGTTGTGGATGAAATGAACGAGCACGGGTCATGAGCTAAGGGCTCAAAATAGTATGAATAACTAAGGATTATGGATAACATGAATGACTCAGGATACTGAGCTTAGGGCTATAGATCTTATGAAGAGCTCAGGGGTGTGGATGACATGAATTACATTGGGTCATGAGCTAAGGGATCTAGATCATGGGAATAGCTTAAGACATGGCTGAAATGAATGACTCTAGGTCGTGAGCTCATGCCTCTAGATGTTATGAACAACTTTGGACTGAGGATGATATGAACAATTCTAGGACGTGACCCTATGGTCTAAATACTATGAATAGCTAAGTATTATAGATGACATGAACAACATCGAGTCATGAGCTCAGGATTATAAATGTTATGAACATCTCAAGACTATGGTTGACAAGAATGAATTTGGGTTGTGAGCTCAAGGCTCTAGATTCTATGAACAACTTAAGGCTATAAATGACATGAATAACTCTAAGTCATGACCTCAAGGCTCTAGATGTTATAAATAACTCAAGGTTGTGGATGACATGAGTTATACTAGGTCATGAGCTCAATGATGTGGATGCTATGAATGAACCAGGATTATGGATGATACAAACGACTCGGGATCCATGAGCTCAGTAATCTAGATGCTATGAGCAACTCAGGGTTGTGAATGTTATGAATGATTCTTGGTTATAAGCCTATAATCCTATAAACAACTCATGGTTGACATGAACTACTCTAGGTCATGAGCTCGGGCCTCTAGATGCTATGAACAACTTAAGGTTATGGTTGACATTAATGACTTTGGGTCATAAGCCCTATGCTCTCGATGCTATGAATAGATCAATGTTGTAAATTACATGAATGACTCAACATCCTGTGAGCTAAGACCTCTAGATTATATGAACAACTTAGGGCTATGAATGGTATGAATGATTCTGCATCATGAGCTCGAGGATATGGATGTGATTCGTTCTCAATTGGTGTATCAGCTGATTCATGTCCTCTCAACGGTCCTCAGCAGCGGCACCATTTGATTTGTGCCTAGCTGGTGTCCCTTGATTTTAGTCCTCAGACGAGAGTAATCAACAAAATTTATAACTTATTACACCATGTACTAGGATAGCCTCGGCTAGCATAGCATAGTGGCTCTGGGATCATTCACTGGGATGAGTTTTCACTTCACAATTGATATTAATTCACAGATGAATTGGTGTTTTTTCATTTCAAGGTTAGCTTTAAAAGAAAACATAGACTTTGGTTGAAAAAGGCTTGGTTTTGAGCTTACTAAAAATAGTAATTGATTTTAATTACAAAGAAAAGTGTTTCTTGGAGTTTTAGATCACTAGGCTCAGATTCCTTATACAAAAAGGGAGTTCTGGTCACTTGAATCTTTTCCTCGCATTACAGAATTAACATATAGTTAATTCTATAACCAGTGTGGTACAAATGCTTCCCCTTAATGGGTTCAAACACTAAATCCCTCTCACTGATTCATCTTGCAATGGCTCATGCCTCTCACCTAGCATTTGCCATTCAAGGTGATCCTTAACCTTGGATTGCCCATCAAAAGCTCACAAGAGATAACTAATGGATGTCTCCTTGAAGTCCAAAAGCTTACCAAGTGTTGGCTATTCTAGAAAATCCTACCTTTAAACCACCTCCCAAAGGCTCGCAAGAGATAAACTAGTGCATCTCAATGGATGGAGATCACTTGCCTTACCAAGTGTTGGCCCAGGTGATTTAAAGGCGTTTTAGGTTAACTAAAAACATAGAAACCATTAACGGGTCACACTTTCTCTTCATTAAAAGCCGAAACAACAAAACTTCCAATTTTCGCATGCGAAAACTTACCCAGTTTTCTTCACTCCAAGAGATAAAAAGCCTAGCCACTCATCCTCTAAGGAAACATCCTCAGAGTTTGTTTGGCTAAAAATAAAAATAACAAGAAAACAAAAATGTGAAGGAAAAGCAGAGCAAGTGCTCTATAAAATATATTTCTTACTATGATCCTCCTCTCGTCGGATTACATATCGTATTTACATATACGATCTATGATGGATTCCTTTACAGTGGTTCAAAGATATATATATATATATATATATATATAGAAGATATTTTCTAAGAAATATCCCAATAATATCTTTGACTGATTACAAGGAGAAAATAGAAATTTACACAAAATATCTTGAGAAAAAATCTTACTGAGTTGGTTGCAAATATTTGAGATTGCACAGGTGGATTCACATGTTGAATTATCCATTTTGCAAGTTTGAACTTTGATTTTGCAAGTTGAATTTGTGATTTCACAACTTGAAGGTGATTCCGCAACTTGGAGATGATTTGCAACTTGTTTCGCAGCTTGGAGGTGATTTTGCAACATGGTTTGTAGCTGCGAAGATGGAATTTCAACTTGCGAAGTGGCACACGTGTGCTTGCAGGTGGTTTCGCAGCTGTGAAACACCTTGCGAAATTTCGCAAGTGGATTTCGCAGCTGCGAAATTTTAGCTCAACTTTGCGCGGTTGTCTTCAAATGGCCATAACTTCTTCGTTTCAGCTCCAATTCACACACTATTTGAAGTGTTGGACTCCTGACTTCCTGAACTTTGAAACAACATATAGTATGCATAAAATGGACTCCAGGAAGTACTTGAAATGTGTCCAACAGTTGCTGTCCTCTTGAATTTCTTCATGTTAGATTTTTCTCTTTGCTTCTCCTCCTTGCATTCTTGATGTGCTTTTGGCAAAGGACTACAAAGCTCCAAAGCTTGAATTCTTCATGTAAATGAGCTTCCATTTTCTTTTCCATGGACTATAAAAAGCACTCCCTTGTCTTAGATTGCTTTGGTGATCAAAAAGCTATTAAAAACACAAAAACTTAACACAATTTGATTAGAAACGATTGCAAGGGTCCTTAACATGCCAATTGAGTTAAAAGGTAATAACTAATACTTAAAAATGTTTAAAACAGTTAATTACAAGCTATAAATAACACTTTTTGAGTAGTAATCAGGATGACCTGAACAAATTTGGGTCATAAGATTAGGGATGTAGATACTATGAATAGGTTAGGATTGCAATTGACATGAACGACTTGAGGTCTTGAGCTTAAGGCTCTAAAAACTATGAATAGTTAAGGGTTTTTTATGATATGAACGACTCAAGAACCCTAATTACTACTCAAAAAGTGCTATTTGATAGCCTATAATTAACTCTTTTAAACACTTTTGATTAGTAGTTATTACCTTTTAACTTAATTAACATATTAAGGACCTTTGCAATCATTTCTAATCAAATTGTGTAAGTTTTGGTGTTTTTGTTAGTAATTTGACCACCAAAGCAATCCGAGATTGAGGAGAGTTCTTTGGAATCCATGGCAAAGCAATGGAAAGCTCAGAAACATGAAGAACCAAAGCTTTGAAGCTTTAAAGTCCTTTGCCATAAGCAAATCCGGAATGCAAGGAAGGGAAGCAAAGAGAAAAAGCTAACATGAAGCATTCAAAAGGACAGCAACTGTCAACCCCTTTTGGAGCACTTCCTAGAACTCAATTTATGCATACTATATGTCGTTTTGAAGCTCAGGAAGTCAACAATCCAGTGCTTTAAATGGTGCATGATTCGGAGTTGAAATGAAGGAGTTAGAGCCATTGAAAGCTGATCACACCAAGCTAAAGGCCAATTTCGTAGGCTGCGAAATCAGCCTTTGGCTGCGAAATGGTGTCCTTCATGCTACGAAATTTCGTAGCCATCTTGCACGCTTGCAAAATTCTCCTGAAGCTTCCCGATATTTGCTACCGACATTATTAGATTTTTTTACTTTAGATATTTGATGTCTAAATCCCCAAACTCTCCTTGTAATCCACCTATCAAAAGATTCCTTAGTTATTAAGCAAGAACAAAGGGTAAATAACCTCATATATATTGTTTTGTAATTTCCATTAAACGACATGTCGGGGAGCTTGTTCTCAGAGACATCCTTTGTATAGTTTTGAAAGGAAATAAAATACAGAGGCTATTCTCTACCTTACCTTCTCGTTTTGATTGTATTATATTTAATTTTTCTTACTAGCCAAACAAGATCTGCGGATGGTTCCTGAGAGAAAGAGTGGCTAGGCTTTTAGTTCCTTGGAGCTAAGGTTACCGGGTAAGGCCCCAAATGCAAGAATTGGTAGTTTTTTTGTTTCATCCATTAATGAAGAGAAGGTGTGACCCATTAATGATTTCTATGTTTTTAGTTAACTTAAAACACCTTCAATTCACCTGAGCCAACACTTGGTAAGGCAAGTGATCTCCATCCATGGAGATGCACTAGTTTATCTCTTTTGAGCTTTTGGGAGGTGACTTGAAGGTAGGATTTTCTAGAATTGCCAACACTTGGTAAGCTTTTCCATTAGTTATCTCTTGCGAGCTTGAGAAGGGAAGTCCAAGGTTAATGATCACCTTGAATGGCAAATGCTAGGTGAGAGGCACGAGCCATTGCAAGTTGCATCAGTGAGAGGGAATTAGTGCTGAAATCCATTAAAGGGAAACATCTATACAACATCGGTTAGAGAATTAACTATATGTTAATTCTCTAATGCGAGGAAAAGATTCAAGTGACCGGAGCTCTGTTTTTACATGAGGAGCCTCCCTCGTGAACTTAAAACTCCAAGGAATGCTTTCTTTCATAAGTAATTTCCATTACTTTCTTTTTAGTTAGCTTAAAACAAATCCTTTTTCAACCAAAGTTTATGTTTTCTTCTTAAGCTAACCTTGAAATGAAAAAGCACCAATTCAACTTTGAGTTGGTATTAGTTGTAAGTTGAAAACCCTTCCCAGTGAACGATCCTAGAGCCACTATGCTATATTAGCTAAGGCTATCCTAATGCATGGTGATATAGGTTATAAATTTTGTTGATTACTTCCTTCTGAGGACCACAATAAAGGAACACCAGCTGGACACGAATCAAATGGCACCATTGTCAGGGACCATTGAGAGGACATGAATCAGCTGAGACACCAATTGGGAATGAATCAAATGGTGTCGTTGTCGGGGAAGGTGCCAACTTCACAGTGATATTAATTCAGCGTACTTGTGATTTTCATCATAAGTTTGGTGATTTTTCTTTCATTTTACTAACTCTTTTAATTGTTTCTTTTACTTGTTCATATTCTAACATATCTTTTAATTTAGTTTTAGTTAATCTAAGTCTTTTTGTAGTCTTGTTTTCTTTTGTTTTTGTTTGTGTTACAGTTGATACTAGTTGTGTATGCCAAATTGGATACGAGACAGTGGAGGAAGGCTTGTTAAACGTGAAACACCTCATAACAAGGAATTGGAATTGAGCTTGAACATCATGGAAACTACGCCTGAAGATCAGCATAGTCACCATGGTCATCAGGACAATCCCAATGAATTCAGATCAATGAGGGACCACATGCATCCACCTCGTATGAGTGCACCATCATGTATAGTGCCCCCTACAGAGCAGCTAGTGATTAGACCACATATTGTTCCACTTCTACCAACTTTCCATGGGATGGAAAGTAAGAATCCTTATGCACATATCAAGGAATTTGAAGATATTTGTAATACATTCCAAGAGAGAGGAGCTTCAATCGACTTGATGAGGCTTAAGCTATTTCCTTTTACTTTAAAGGATAAGGCCAAGATTTGGCTTAATTCTTTAATGCTAAGGAGTATCTGTACTTGGACTGATTTACAAGCTGAATTCCGCAATAAGCTTTTTCCTATTCATAAAACAAATGGCTTGAAAAGGCAAATTTCAAACTTCTCAGCTAAAGAGAATGAGAAATTCTATGAGTGTTGGGAAAGATACATGGAAGCCATCAATGCTTGTCCTCACCATGGTTTTGATACATGGCTGTTGGTGAGTTATTTCTATGATGGGATGTCTTCCTCAATGAAGCAACTTCTCGAGACAATGTGTGGAGGGGATTTCACAAGTAAGAATCCGGAGGAAGCTATGGATTTCTTGAGTTATGTGGCTGAAGTCTCAAGGGGATGGGATGAACCGAATAAAGGAGAAGTGGGAAAGATGAAGTCTCAACCGAATGCTTTTCATGCTAAGGCTAGGATGTATACATTGAATGAAGAAGTTGATATGAAAGCAAAATTTCCAGCTATGACAAGAAGATTGGAGGAGCTAGAACTGAAAAATACTCATGAAGTGCAAGCTGTTGTTGAAACACAAGTGCAAGTAAAGCCATGTTCTATTTGTCAATCTTATGAACACTTGGTGGAGGAGTGCCTTACAATTCCAGTTGCTAGAGAAATGTCTGAGATCAAGCAAATGTCATTGGACAATTCAAGCCCAATAGCAATGCTTCATATGGAAATACTTACAACTCAAGTTGGAGGAATCATCCAAATTTTTCATGGAAGCCAAGAGCACCTTAGTACCAATATCCGACTCAACCATCTCAATAAGCATCAAGTCTTAAACAGACAATAGTGAATCTCAGCAAGTTTGTGGGAGATTTTGTTGGAGACTAAAAATCCATCAATGCTCAACTCAGTCAAAGAATTGACAGTGTAGAGAATACTTTGAATAAAATGATGGATGGGATGCAAAATGACTTATCTCAGAAGATAGATAATCTCCAATACTCAATCTCAAGGCTCACTAATTTGAACATAGTGCAAGAGAAGGGTAGATTTCTTTCTCAACCTCACCAAAACCCCAAGGGTATCCATGAAGTGGAAACTCATGAGGGAGAATCTTCACAGGTGAGAGATGTCAAAGCCTTGATCACTCTAAGGAGTGGTAAAAAGGTTGAGTTGCCAATACCCAAGCCACATGTTGAAGAAGAAGAAGAAAAAGAGACAAAGAAGAAGGAGAAAATCAAAGGAAAGAAGAAAGATATCAGTAAAAGGAAAGAGGACCATGATTCAATAGTGAATGCAAATCCGGAGAAAGAGCTTATTAAAGAAGAAATGATGAAGCAGCACACATCTCCACATTTTCCTCAAGCTTTGCATGGGAAAAGGGGATCAGAAATGCATAAGAAATCCTTGAAGTATTAAGACAAGTGAAAGTCAATATTCCATTGTTGAATATGATTAAGCAAGTTCCAACATATGCAAAATTCCTAAAGGACCTGTGTACTATCAAAAGAGGGTTGAATGTGAACAAGAAAGCCTTCTTGACTGAGCAAGTAAGTGCCATCATACAATGCAAGTCTCCTTTGAAGTACAAAGATCCGGGATGTCCTACCATTTCAATCATGATTGGGGGAAAGGTAGTGGAAAAAGCTTTGTTAAACTTGGGAGCAAGTGTGAATTTGCTACCATACTCTGTCTACAAGCAATTGGGACTTGGTGAATTAAAGCCAGCATCAATCACTCTATCATTAGCTGATAGATTAGTGAAAATTCCAAGGGGGATAATTGAAGATGTCTTAGTTCAAGTTGATAATTTCTACTATCCAGTAGATTTTTTGTTCTTGATACAGACCCCTTTGTCAAGGAATCTAATTATGTTCCTATCATCCTTGGAAGGTCATTCCTTGCTACCTCAAATGCAATCATCAATTGTAGGAATGGACAACTCACTTTTGGCAACATGACACTTGAGCTCAATATCTTTTATATGTCTAAGAAGCTAATCACTCCGGAAGAAGAAGAAGGTCCAGAAGAGGTATGCATTATTGACAATCTAGTGGAGGAGCACTGTAATGAGAATATGCAACACAAGTTGAATGAAAGTCTTGGGGATCTTGAAGAAGGGTTGTCTAAACCCGCTGATGTGCGTGCTACTCTACAAGGTTAGAGGAGGAAAGAAGAGATCCTACCTTTATTCAATAAAGAGAAGGCAGAAGAAGCTACTAAGGAAGAGATCCCAAAGCTCAATTTGAAACCTCTGCCCATGGAGTTGAAATACACATACCTAGAAGAAAACAAACAATACCCTGTTGTTATATCTTCATCTCTTACTACTCATCGGGAGATTTCTCTACTTGAAGTTCTTAAGAGGTGTAAGAAAGCAATACAATGGAAAATATCTGACTTGAAAGGCATTAGTCCTTTGGTTTGTACACATCATATATATATGGAGGAAGAAGCTAAACCAATTTGTCAACCTCAAAGAAGATTGAATCCTCATTTGCAAGAAATGGTGCAAGCTGAGGTGCCGAAGTTACTTCAAGCGGGTATTATTTATCCCATATCTGACAGCCCTTGGGTGAGTCCTACTCAAGTGGTACCAAAGAAGTTAGGGATTACTGTGGTTCAAAATGAAAATGGAGAAGAAATTACTACATGCCTCACTTCAGGTTGGAGGGTGTGTATTAATTATATGAAATTGAATGCCGTGACAAGGAAAGATCATTTTCCACTGTCATTTATTGATCAAGTGTTGGAGAGAGTCTCTGGCCATCCTTTCTATTGTTTCTTGGACAGATACTCAGGGTACTTTCAAATTGAAATTGATGTTGAAGATCAAGAAAAGACCACTTTCACATGTCCATTTGGAACATACGCCTATAGAAGAATGCCTTTTGGTTTATGCAATGCACCTGCAACATTCCAAAGATGTATGCTTAGTATCTTTAGTAATATGGTGGAGCAAATTATGGAGATTTTCATGGATGATATCACCATATATGGAGGTACATTTGAAGAATGCTTAGTCAATTTGGAAGCGGTTTTTAACAGATGCATTGAAAAGGACTTGGTGCTCAACTGGGAGAAATGCCACTTTATGGTACATTAAGGAATTGTCCTTGGCCATATCATCTTCGAGAAAGGCATTGAAGTTGATAAAGCAAAGGTGGAACTTATTGTCAAATTGCCATCCCCAACAACTGTAAAAGGAGTAAGGCAATTCCTTGGCCATGCAAGGTTCTACAGGAGATTTATAAAAGAATTCTCTAAGCTTTCAAAGCCTCTTTGTGAACTTTTAGCTAAGAATGCTAAGTTTATATGGGATGAAAGATGTCAAAAGAGTTTTGATCAATTGAAGCAATTTTGGACAACTGCTCCAATAGTGAGGGCCCCCAACTGGAAACTACTCTTTGAAATAATGTGTGATGCCAGTGACTTTGCTATAGGAGCTGTATTTGGCCAAAGTGAATATGGGAAGCCCTATGTGAACTACTATGTAAGCAAGACATTGAACGAAGCTCAAAGGAACTACACAACTACAGAGAAAGAGTTGTTAGCTGTGGTGTTTGCTTTAGACAAGTTTCGTGCTTATTTAGTAAGGTCTTTCCTCATTGTTTTCACTAACCATTCAGTCTTGAAGTATATATTGACAAAGCAAGATGCAAAAGCAAGGTTGATTAGATGGATTCTTTTATTACAAGAGTTCGATCTCCAAATCAGAGACAAGAAATGAGTGGAGAATGTGGTAGCTGACCACCTTTCAAGGTTGGCTATAGCACACAATTCCCATGTCTTACCTATTAATGATGACTTTCCTGAGGATTCACTCATGTTGCTAGAGAAAACTCCTTGGTATGCTCATATTGCTAACTATTTGGTTACTGGTGAAGTTCCAAGTGAGTGAAAAGCACAAGACAAGAAGCACTTCTTTGCAAAGATTCATGCTTATTATTGGGAAGAGCCTTTTCTTTTCAAGTATTGTGCAAATCAGATAATAAGGAAGTGTGTCCCTAAAGAAGAGCAGCAAGGAATCCTCAGCCATTGCGATGAGAATGCATGTGGAGGCTACTTTGCCTCTTAGAAAATAGCCATGAAGGTGTTGCAATCAGGGTTTACTTGGCCATCACTTTTCAAAGATGCCCACACCATGTGTAGGAGTTGTGATAGCTGCCAAAGGCTCGGGAAGCTAACAAAAAGAAATCAAATGCCCATGAACCCCATCTTAATAGTTGATCTCTTTGATGTTTGGGGTATTGATTTCATGGGACCTTTCCCAATGTCTTTTGGTAACTATATCTTGGCGGGGGTGGACTATGTTTCTAAATGGGTTGAGGCAATCCTCTGTAAACACAATGATCACAGGGTGGCTCTCAAATTTCTTAAGGAGAACATATTCTCAAGATTTGGGGTGCCCAAGGCCATAATCAGTTATGGAGGTACTCATTTTTGCAATAAACCTTTTGAAACCCTATTAGCCAAGTATGGAGTGAAGCATAAGGTAGCTACACCTTATCACCCTTAGACTTTAGGGCAAGTGGAGCTAGCAAACAGGGAAATCAAGAACATATTGATGAAGGTGGTGATCACAAGCAGAAAAGATTGGTCTTTTAAGCTTCATGATTCATTATGGGCATATAGAACAACTTATAAGACTATTCTTGGTATGTCTCCCTATCACCTAGTCTATGGAAAAGCATGCCATCTCCCTGTGGAAGTTGAATATAAGGCTTGGTGGGCAATCAAGAGGTTAAACATGGACTTGATAAGAGCCAGGGCAAAGAGGTGCTTAGACCTTAATGAGATGGATGAATTAAGAAATGATGTTTACATCAATTCCAAAGTTGCAAAACAGAGGATGAAGAGGTGGCATAACCAATTAATCTCCAACAAAGAATTCCGGAAAGGACAAAGAGTCTTACTCTATGAATCAAGGCTCCATATCTTTCCTGGGAAGCTCAAGTCAAGGTGGATAGGTCCTTTCATTATTCACCAATTGCATCTCAATGGAGTGGTGGAATTATTGAATTCCAATGGCACAGACATCTTTAGAGTCAATGGTCATCGTCTCAAGCCATTCATTGAGCCATTCAAGCAATAAAATGAGGAAATCAACCTCATTGAGCCACAGAAAGGCTGATCTTAGGCCCATAACTCTAAATGTTATGAATAGATGAGGGCTCTGGATACTACGTACAACTCGTGGCTCTAGTTGCTATGAATAACTTAAGGTTGTTGTTTACATGAACAACTTCAGGTCATGAGCTCAAGGTTTTAGATGCTATGAATAGCTTAGGGTTATGGGTGAAATCAACGACTTCAGGTAGTGAGCTTAGGTCTTTAGATGTTATGAACAACTCAGGGCTTTAGATGACATGAACGACTCTGGGTCATGTGCTTAAGAGGTTAGATTCTATGAAAAAAAAAAAAAAGGGTTTTGGATGACATGATTGACTCTAGGTTATGAGCTTAAGGTTTTAGAGGATATGAATAGCTTGGGGTTATGGTTGACATTACAAACTCCAAGTCATGAGGTTAGAGCTTTAGATGCTATGAAATGCCTGGGGTTGTGGATGACATGAATGACTCTAGGTTGTGAGCTCAATGCTCTAGATCTTATGAATAGCTCAAGGTTGTTGTTCACATAAACGACTCCCAGTCGTGAGCTCAAAGCTCTGGAACCTAAGAATAGCTTAGGGCTATTAATGACATGAATGATACTGGGTCATGACCTTAGGGCTCTAAATACTATGAAAAACTCAGGGTTATGGATGACATGAACGTTTCTAGGTCATCAACTAAGGGCTCTATATGCTATGAACAACTCAGGGCAATGGTTGAAATAAACGACTCTGTGTCGTGAGCTAAGAGCTCTAGATGCTATGAACAACTCAAGGTTGTGGATGAGATGAATGACTCTGAGTCATGAGCTTAAGGCTTTAGATGCCATAAACATCTCTAGGTTGTGGTTGACATGAATAACTATGGTTCATGAGATGAGTGATCTAGATGCTATGAACAACCTAAGGTGTGGTTGAAAGGAATGATTCTAGGTTGTGAGCTTAGGGCTCTCAATGCTATGAACAACTCAGGGCTGTAAATGACATGAGCTACTCTCGATCATTAGCTTAGTGCTCTAGATGTTATAAATAGGTCAGGGTCGTGGATGATCTGAACGACTCGGGATACCATGTGCTTAGGACTCTAGATGCTATGAACAAGGCAGGATGTAGTTGGTATGAAGAATTCTTGGTCATGATCCAATAACTCTAAATGCAATGAACAACTTAGGGTTGTAGATTAAATTTACAAATCTAGGTTGTGAGCTTAGGGCTCTAGATGATATGAAGAACTCAAGGCTATGGTTGACATGAATGACTCTAGGTCATGAGTTCATGACTATAGATGCTATGAACAACTCAATGGTATGGTTGACATGAATGTCTCAGGGTCATGAGCTTAGGGATTTATATGTTATGAAAGTGTTAGAGTTATGGATGACATGAACGACTCTATGTCATGACCTCAAGGGTGTTGTTTACGTAATCAACTTAAGGTCGTGACCTTAGGGCTCTAGATGCTAATAAAAGCTTAGGGTTGTGGATGGCATGAAAGACCCTAGGTTGTGAGCTCAAGGTTTTAGAATTTATGAACAACTCAAGGTTATGGTTTACATGAACGATTCCAAGTCGTGGGCTCAAGGCCTTAGATGCTATGAAGAACTTAGGGCTATAAATGATATGAGCTACTCCAGGTCATAACCTCAGGGTAATGGATACTATCAATAACACAGCATTGTGGATGAATGAACTACTCCAAATCCCCTCAACTCATGGCTCCAGATGTTATCCACTCATAAGGGTTGTGGATGACATAAACGACTTCATATTGTGAGCTTAAGCCTCTAGATACGTTGAACAGCTCAAAGTTGTGGATGACATAAATGACTTTGGGTCATGAGCTAAAGGCTCTAGATCCTACATATAACTTAGGGTAATGGTTAACATAAATGACTCCCAATCATGAGCTCATAACTCTCAAACATAAGAACAACTTAGGGTTGTGTATGACATGAATGACTCTGGGTCCTAACCATAGGCCTTTAAATCATATGAAAAGCTCAGGATTGTGGATAACATGAATGACTCTTGGTCGTCAATTGAGGGCTCTAAGTGCTATGAATAGCTTAGGATTATGGTTGACATGAATGACTCTAGGTTATGAGTTGAGGGCTCTAAATGCTATAAATAACTCATGGTTGTGGATGAGATGAACAAATCCAATTATTGAGCTAAGGGCTCTAGATGCTATGAACATCTCTAGGTTGTGGTTGACCTGAATGACTATGGTTCATGGGCTCAGGGATCTAGATGCTACAAGTAACCTAGGGGTGTTGTTGAAAGGAATGATTCTAGGTCATTAACTCAGGGCTCTTGATGGTATGAACAACTTAAGACTACAAAAGACATGAGTTTCTCCCGATCGTTAGCTCAACACTGTAGATGCTATGAATAACTCAAGGTTGTAGATGATTTGAATGACTTGGGATCCCATGTGGTTAGTGCTCTAGATGCTTTGAATAGGTTAGGGGTGTAGTTGGTTTGAATGATTCTTGGTCATGATCCCATGGCTCTAAATATAATGAATAGCTCAAGGTTGTGGATGACATTAACAACTCTGGGTCGTGAGCTCAAGGCTCCTGATGCTATGAACAGCTCAAGGCTGCGGTTGACATGAATGAGTCCAAGTCCTGAACTCAATGTTATGGTTAACATGAATGTCTCTAAGTCGTAATCTTAGGGCTTTATATGCTACGAAAGTGATAAGGTTGTGGATGACATGAACGACTCTAGGTCATGAGCTCAGGGCCCTAAATGCTATGAATAGCTTAGGGGTGTGGTTAACATGATTGAGTTGTGGTCATGAGCTTAGTGCTCTAGATTCTATCAAAAGCTCAAGGCTGTGGATGACACAAACGACTCCAAGTCATGAGCTCAAGGCTCTAGAATCTATGAATGACTTAAGGTTGTGGTTGACATGAACAACTCTAGGTCGTGGGCTCAAGGCCTTAGAAGCTATGACCAACTTAGGGTTGTGGATGATATGACCTGCTCTGGGTCATGAGCTCAGGGTGATGGATGCTATCAATAACTTACCATTTTGGATGAAATGAACGTCTCCAGATCCCGTGAGCTCATGCCTCTAGATGTTATGCACATGTAAGGGTTAAGGATGATATGGATGATTTTGCGTCATGAGCATAGGGATGTGGATGACATGAATGACTACGGGTAGTGAGCTCAGGGCTCTAGATATTTTGAATAGCTTAAGGTTGTGGTTGATAAGAATGAATCCTGCACATGAGCTTAGGGCTATGAAAGACATGAACTACTCTAGGTCGTGAGCTCAGGGCTTTGGATGCTATGAATAGCATAGCGTTATAGATGATATGAATGAATCGAGATCTCGAGAGCTAAGATCTCTAGATTCTATGAACAAGTTGGGGTTATGGGTGACATTAATAACTACAAGTAGTGAGCTCAGGGCTCTAGATGCTATGAAAAGCTATGGGTTTGGGATAACATGAACGACTCTGACTTGTGAGCTAACAGCTCTATATGGGTCTGGGTCATGAGCTTAGGGCTTTAGATGCTATGAACAACTCAGGGTTATGGTTGACATGAACGACTCTAGGTCCTTAGCTCAAGGCTCTAGATGCTATGAACAGGTGGAGGCCAGGAATGACATGAATGACTTTGGTTCATGAGCTCAGGGCTCTAAGTACTATGACCACCTCAAGGCTATAGTTCACATGAACACCTCCAGGTTGTGAGCTTAGGGCCCTTAATTCTATCAATAGCTCACGGCTAAGGATAACATAAACGACTTTGTGTCATGAGCTTAGGGCTTAGGATGCTATGAACAGCTTAGGGTTATGGATGATGTGAATGGCTCCAGGTCGTGAGCTCAAGGCTATAGATGGGCACCAAAATCTTAGGGTTCTGGATAACATGAACGACTTTAGGTCATGAGCGACTTCGGGCTATGAGCTTAGGGATTTAGATGTTGCGAACAACTCAGGGCAGTAGTTGACATGAATGACTTTAGGTCATGAGAGGAGGGCTCTAAATGCTATGAAAAGCTCAAGGGTGTGGCTGACATGAACGACTCGGGGTCGTGAGCTAAGGAATTTAGATGCTATGAACAACTTAAGGCTATGGATGACATGAATGAATCTTGATCTTAAGATTAAGGTTTTCATGCTATGAACAGTTCGGGGATGTCGATGACATAGATGACTTCAAGTCGTGGGCTTAGGGCTCTAGATGCTATGAATAGCTTAACGCTTTGGATGACATGAATAACTTTGGGTTGTGAGCTTAGGGCTCTAGATGGTAGGAAATACTCAGGGTTGAGGATGACATGAATGACTTCGAGTCATGAGCTTAGGGCTTTAGATGTGATGAATAGCATAAGGTAGTGGTTGACATGCATGACTTTAAGTTATGAGTTAAGCGCTCTAGATGCTATGAACAAATCACGCTTGTGGTTGACATGAATGACTCTAGGTCATGAGATTTAGCCTTTAGATGCTATGAACATATCAGGGTTGTGGATGACATAAAAGACTTCATGTCATGAGCTTAAGGTTCTAAATGTTATGAACAACTCAGGGTTGTGGATGTCATGAAGGACTCTGATTCCTGAGCTGAAGTCTTTAGATGTTAGGAAAAGTTCAAGGTTGTGGACAACATGAATGACTTTGGGTCATGAGCTTAGGGCTTTTGATATAATGAACAACTTAAGGTAGGAGTTGACATGAATGACTTTGGGTCATCAAATTATAGCTCTAGAGGTGATGGATTACATGAATGACTTCGAGTTGTGAGTATAGGGCAGTAGATGCTATGAACAACTCAGGGTTGTGGATGACATGAACTACTCCAGGTTGGGAGCTTAGGGCTCTAGATGCTATGGATGACATGAACAACTCTTAGTGGTGTGCTGTAGGCTCTAGATGCTATAACAACTCAAGGTTGTGGTGGATATGAATGACTCTGGGTCATCAACTCAAGGCTTCAAATGCTATGAAAAGTTAGGGTTAGGGATGACATGAATGATTCCGGGTCGTGATCTTAGGGCTCCAGATTTTATGAAAAGCTTAGGGCTATAGATGACATCAAAGATTTTAAGTCGTGGGCTTAGGGCTCTAGATACTATGAAGAGCTTAAGGCTATAGATGATATATGCCACTCTGGGTCATAAGCTTAAGGCTATGGATGCTTTGAACAACTAAGCATTGTGAATGATATGAATGACTTGATATCTCGGGAGCTAAGGCCTCTAGATGCTATGAGTAGTTTAGGGTAGTGGATAATATGAATGATTCTACATCACGAGCTAAGGGTGGTGGATGACACGAATGACATGAATAACTCTGAGTTGTGAGCTTACGACTTAAGAAACTATGAACAACTCAAGGTTATAGTTGACATGAACGACTTCGGGTCATGAGCTCAAGTCTTTAGATGCTATGAGCGGCTCAGGTTTGTAGATGATATCAATGACTCAGGATCCTGACCGAGATTCTCTATTGTACAAAATACTTAGCCTTTTTACGTAGTAACTCTGGTCAAGAAAAACTAGAGACTACAACTTTTGTAGTATTCCGAGTATCGTTCTCAAGGACTAGAATAAATGAATTGTTTTTTTTTTAAATCCTTAAGTGAAAAACAATATGTGAATAATGTGAAACTAAGTAAAAGAAATTAAATTAATAAGAGAAATGAATATTGATTTTAAATTCAATTGATTCAATTTTGGGTTTTCCACAATCCAGCCCAGGGTATAGAAATTGGAGAAAACAAGGGTATTTTAAGTAATATGATCTTAGGGTTTTGGGATCCTTGGCCACTCGCGATCAAGTTGAGTTCAATAACTCAAAATTGCATCTGAAACCTAATTTTTTCCTTTTTAAAACAGATTCCTAAAACCATCAAATGAATGAAATTGATTATCAATTTAAGATTTGGCTTTTTAACCCTTCATACTCCTTATAGCTTTGTTTAGGGGCAAATAATGGTAGGTAAGACGAAGATAACTAATGATCAAGAGTTACCAAGAATCACTAGTATCAAGTAATAACCTACCGTATCATTCCCTAAACGAACTCACAAGGATAGGATAAAAAAAAAATGATAAATTGTCACCCAACCAATAATTAATCTCATTGTTATAATAATTTAACCATTGTCCCTATAGGTTTCCTAGCCCTTAGGTTTTCATGCTTCAAGCCCCAAGTTGGCTCTTAGCCTCTCATGGGGGTGATGTCACATTCACAATCCATAATAGGGTAAAAATCCATAATTTGAATCAAAAGAAACTAAAAACAATATATTCAATAAAGAAGAAAAAGAAAACAAACCAAAGTTCTCGTCTTCTTCCAACTTTCAATGTCAAACTCTCTAGAAATAAAATCCAAGATCCCTAAAACCTAGAATTGAGAGAGTTTATATAATATCCTCAATTACCTAACATGTGGCACACTCTCATTGGCCACTTATTACAAAATAATTTCCTAAAAATGATTAAAAAATAATAAAATGGTGATTTATAGTCATGTGGGGTCCACCTAGGGTGGATGGAGTGCTTTAGATGCAATTCCCGAGGTAGAGGAGGTGGAACATCAAAGTGGTAGTGGGTGAATTCGAAATTGGTGTCATTTCGAAGTGGATTTCGAATTCATAAGTTGAATAGATGCAATTCCCGGGGTAGAGGAGGTGGAACATCAAAGTGGCAGTGGGTGAATTCGAAATTGGTGTCATTTCGATGTGGGTTTCGAATTCATAAATTGAATTTCGAAATCATAAGTTGAATTTCGAAATCATTTCGAAATGACCCTCTAGCTTGGTGGAGTTGTCTTCAAATGGCCATAACTTCTTCATTTCAGCTCCAATTTGCAAACCGTTTGAAGTGTTGGACTCTTGACTTCCTGAGCTTCGAAACGATATATAGTATGTATACAATGGACTCCAGAAAGTACTCCAAATTCGTCCTCAAAGTAAGAGTATATAATGCCATTAGATTTTTGAGTTCTGAATTTCCATGCAGCTAAATCTTGCTTTATGCCTCAGTTCCCATGCTTTCTTGCCTTCTTTCTTACTCCATAATGGTCATTTATCATCTTCCAACCTCATGATATCCTCGTTTTTCCTTTCCTTACGTTCAATGAGTCTTGACTCACTTATTTCCTCATTTAGCCATTTCTTGATCTTTCAAAATCTAAAGTCATTCAATTTGCACCATTTTCTTCCCTCGAACCTGAGATAAGTCTCCAAAGTAAAAATTAAACTCATGGCTAGGGTTGTAGCATTGATTTAGGTCAAGTTAGGTGATTTGAATGTCCTTTGGTGCACAAATCATATCGAATATGTGCCATTAGAGCACATATTTTGGCTCCAATCAGATCCCATGGGTTTATACCACAAGAAACTATGAACAACTTAGAGTTATGGATAAGATGAACGATTCTTGATTGTGAACTTATGGTTTTAATTCTATGAATAGCTCAAGGTTATAGATAATATAACAATTTTGGGTCATGAGCTCACAACTCTAGATGCTATGAATAGCCCAAGGCTTATGATGACGCGAACGACTTTGGGTCGTGGGCTTGGGGGTTTAAATGCTATGAATAGCTCAGGGCTGTTGATGACATGAACAACTCAAGTCTATGGATGATATGTGCCATGACAAGTCGTGAGCTCAAGGGTATGGATGCTTTGAACAACTTAACATTGTGGATGATATGAATGACTAGGGATCCCGTGAATTCAAGCCTCTAAATGCTATGACCAGCTCAGAGCTATGGATGATATGAATGACTTTGTGTCATAAGCTCAGGGCTGTGGATAACATGAAAAACTTTGGGTTGTTAGCTTATGGCTCAAGATACTGTGAACACCTCAGGGTTATGGTTGAGATGAACAACATTGGGTCATGAGCTTAGGGCTCTAAATGCTATGACTAGCTTTGAGTTATGGATGATATGAACAACTTAGTATCCCACGAGCTTAAGGTTTACGATACTATAAATAGCTCAGGGCTATGGATGAAATGAGCAACTCTAGGTTAGTGAGCTCAAGGCTCTAAATGCTACGAACAGCTATGGGTTATGGTTGACATGAATGATTCCATGTCGTGAGCTCAAGGCTCATGATACTATGAACAACTTAGAACTATGGTTGACATTAATGAATCTGAGTCAAGAGCTCAAGGTTCTAGATGCAATGACCAACTCAAGGCTATGGATGACTTAACCTACTTCGAGTCGTGAGCTCTGGCTCTAGATGCTATAAATAGCTCAAGGTTGTGGATCACATGAGCTACTCTGGGTTATGAGCTTATGCCTCTTGATGTTATGAGTAGTTTAGGGTTATTGGTGACATGAAAGACTATAGTTCGTGAGCTCAGAGCTCTTGATGTTATGAATAGCTCAAGCTCGTGGATACCATGATCTACTCTGGGTCATAAGCTCAAGGCTCTAGATGATATGAATAACTTAGGGTTGTGGATCACATTAGTTACTTTGGGTTGTGAGCTATGGGCTCTAGATGCTATGAACAACTTTGGGTTGTGGTTGACTTGAACGACTCCAAGTTGTGAGCTCTAAGCTTTAGATGCTATGAACAACTTAGGGTTTTCGATGACATGAATGACTCTCGGTTGTGAGCTTAGGGTTCTAGATGTAATCAACAACTTAAGATTCTGGATAACATGAATGACTCGAGGTCATGAATAAAAGACTATAGATACTATCAACATCTCAGGGTTATGATTGACATGAACGACCCTAGGTCATGAGCTCAGGGCTTTAGATGCTATGAATAGTTTAGGGTTGTCAATGACATGAGCTAATCTGAGTCATGGCCTTAAAACTCTAGATGCTATGAACAGCTCAAGGTGGTCGAAGACATGGAAGACTCCGGGTCATGAGCTCAAGCCACTAGATTCTATGATTATCTCAAGGCTGTGGAAAACATGAACAACTGATTACTACTCAAAAAATGCTATTTTATAGCTTGTAATTAACTCTTTTAAACACTTTTGAGTAGTAGTTATTACCTTTTAACTCAATTGGCATGTTAAGGACCCTTGCAATCGTTTTTAATCAAATTGTGTTAAGTTTTGGTGATTTTGATAGCTTTTTTGTCACCAAAGCAATCCAAGAATGAGGGAGATCTTTATATAATCCTTGGCAAAGCAAATGGAAGCTCATTTACATGAAGAATCTAAGCTTTGGAGCTTTATAGTCCTTTGCCAAAAGCAAATCAAGAATGCAAGGAGGAAAAACAAAGAGAGGAATCTAACATGAAGAAATCCAAGAGGATACCAACTATTGGACACATTTCAAGCATTTATTGGAGTCCATTTCATGCATAATATATGTCATTTCAAAGCTCAGGAAGTCAAAAGTCCAACACTTCAAACGGTACACAAATCAAAGTTGAAATGAAGAAGTTATGGCCATTGGAAGCCAATCGCACCAAGTTAAATGGCAATTTCACAAGCTGCGAAATCACAAAGTGCTAGCTGCGAAATCAGCCTTTTCGTGCGAAATGGAGACTTTCAACTTACAAAATTTTTGCAGCCTATGTTGCATGCTGCGAAATCCACCTGAGTGCTCCCAGATATTTGCAACCAACTCTTTTAGATTTTTTCTTCAGATATTTGTTGTTTAAATCCCCATTTTCTCCTTGTAATCCACCAATCATAGGATTCCTTAGTTAGGAAGTAAGAACAAAGGGTGAATAACCTCTTATATATCGTTTGTAATTTTCTTTACACAGGATATCTCAGGGGCTTGTTCTCAGAGACCAACTTTTTGTATAGTTTTGAAGGAAGTAATACACAAAGCCTTGTTATGCCTTACCTACTCATTTTGATTGTATTTTTCTCTAGCCAAACAAGCATTGAGGATGTTTTCTCAGAGAATGAGTGGCTAGGCTTTTTGTCTCTTGGAGTTAAGAAAGCTAGGTAAGGTGTCGAATGTAAAAATTGGAAGTTTTGTTGTTTCAACTTTTAAGGAAGAGAAAGTGTGACCCGTTAATGGTTTCTATGTTTTTAGTTAACTTAAAAAGCCTTTAAATCACTTGGGCCAACACTTGGAAAGGCAAGTGATCTCCGTCCATTGAGATACACTAGTTTATCTCTTGTGAGCCTTTCAGAGGTGGTTTAAAGGTAGGATTTTCTAGAATATCCAACACTTGGTAAGCTTTTACACTCTAAGGAAACATCCATTTGTTATCTCTTGCGAGCTTTTGAAGGGAAATCCAAGGTTAAGGATCAACTTGAATGGTAAATGCTAGGTGAGAGGCACGAGCCTTTGGAAGATGAATTAGTGAGAGGGATTTAATGTTTCAATCCATAAAAGGAAAGCATCTGTACCACACCAGTTCGGGAAATAACTATATGCTAATTCCTTAATGCGAGGAAAAGATTCAAGTGACCGGAACTCTATGTTTATAGTAGGAGCCTTACCTCAGTGATCCAAAAACTCCAAGAAACACTTTTCTTAATAATTAAAATCAGTTACTATTTTTCGTAAGCTTAAAACCAACCCTTTTGTCAACCAAAGTTTATGTTTTCTTTTAAAGCTAACCTTGAAATGAAAAAACACCAATTCAACTTTAAATTAATATCAGTTGTACATTGAAAACCCTTCCCAATGAACGATCCTAGAGCCACTATGCTATGCTAGCTGAGGCTATCCTAGTACATGATGAAATAGGTTTTAAATTTTGTTGATTACTCCTGTCTGAGGACCGAAATCAAGGTACACCAGTTGATTGAGCACCAATCAACAGGACATACACCAGTTGGGCACGGAATCAAATGGCGTCATTGCTGGGGAAGGTGCCAACTTCACAGTGATATTACCTTTTTAGAGTACTTGTGATATACGTCACAAGTTTGGTGATCTTTCTTTCATTTTACTAACTCTTTTAATTGTTTCTCCTATGTGTTCATATTTTAGCATATCTTTTAATTTAGTTTTAGTTAATCTTAGTCTTTTTGTAGTTTTGTTTTCTTTTGTTTCTTTGTTTTTGTTACAGTTGATACTAGTTGTGTATTCCAAATTGGATATGAGACAGTGGAGGAAGGCTTGTGAAACTTGAAACACCTCATAAAATAGAGTTGGAATTGAGCTTGAACATCATGGAAGCTACACTTGAAGATCAGCATAGTCACCATGGTCACCAGGACAATCCCAATGCATTCAGATCAATGAGGGACCGCATGCATCCACCTCGTATGAGTGCACCATCATGTATAGTGCCCCCTACAGAGCAGCTAGTAATTAGACCACATATTGTTCCGCTTCTACCTACTTTCCATAGGATAAAAAGTGAGAATCCCTATGCACATATCAAGGAATTTGAAGATGTTTGTAATACATTCCAAGAGGGAGGAGCTTCAATTGACTTGATGAGGCTTAAGCTATTTCCTTTTACTTTGAAGGATAAGGCCAAGATTTGACTTAATTCCTTAAGGCCAAGGAGTATCCGAACTTGGACTAATTTGCAAGCTGAATTCCTCGAGAAATTTTTCCCTACTCATAGAACAAATGGCTTGAAAAGGCAAATTTCAAACTTCTCAGCTAAAGAGAATGAGAAATTTTATGAGTGTTGGGAGAGATACATGGAAGCCATCAATGCTTG
Organism: Vitis riparia; assembly: GCF_004353265.1. Classification (NCBI taxonomy): domain Eukaryota; kingdom Viridiplantae; phylum Streptophyta; class Magnoliopsida; order Vitales; family Vitaceae; genus Vitis; species Vitis riparia. Next base: position 147,985 of record NW_023269690.1, on the reverse strand, counting down.
TCCTCATCATGGTTTTGATACATGGCTATTGGTGAGTTACTTTTATGATGAATGTCTTCCTCAATGAAGCAACTCCTCGAGACTATGTGTGGAGAAGATTTCATGAGTAAGAATCCGAAGGAAGCCATGGACTTTTTGAGTTATGTGGCTGAAGTATCAAGGGGATGGGATGAACCGAATAAAGGAGAAATGGGGAAGACGAATTCTCAACTAAATACCTTTAATGCTAAGGTTGGGATGTACACCTTGAATGAAGATATTGACATGAAAGCAAAGATTGCAGCTATGACGAGAAGATTGGAGGAGCTAGAACTGAAAAATATACATGAAGTGCAAGCTGTTGCTGAGACACCAATGCAAGTCAAGCCATGTCCTATTTCTCAATCGTATGAGCACTTGGTGGAGGTGTGCCCTACAATTCCAGCTGCTAGGGAAATGTTTGGAGATTAAGCAAATGTCATTGGACTATTCAAGCCTAACAACAATGCTTCATACGGAAATACTTACAACTCAAATTGGAGGAATCATCCATATTTCTCCTGGAAGCCAAGAGCACCTCAGTATACACAGCCAGCTCAAGCATCTCAACAAGCTTCAAATCTTGAGCAAGCAATAGTGAATCTAAGCAAGGTCGTGGGAGATTTTGTTGGAGATCATAAATCCATCAATGCTCAACTCAGTCAAATAATTGATAGTGTAGAGAATACATTGAATAAAAGGATGGATGGAATGCAAAATGACTTATCTTAGAAGATAGATAATCTCCAATACTCAATCTCAAGGCTCACTAACCTTAACACAGTGCAAAAGAAGAGGAGATTTCCTTCTCAACCTCACCAAAACCCCAAGGGTATCCATAAAGTGGAAACTCATGAAGGAGAGTCTTCACAAGTGAGAGATGTCAAAACCCTGATCACTCTAAGGAGTGGTAACAAGGTTGAGCTACCCACACCTAAGCCACATGTTGAGAAAGAGGAAGAAGAAGAAAAGACAGAGAAGAGGGTGGAAATCAAAGGAAATAAGAAAAATAGCAGTGAAGGGAAAGAGGACCATGATTCAACAGTGAATGCAACTCTAGAGAAAGTACTTATCTAGGGAGATGTGATGAAGAAACACACACCTCTACCTTTTCCTCAAGCTTTACATGGGAAAAAGGGAATAAAAAGTGCATCACAAATTCTTGAAGTATTGATACAGGTAAAGGTCAACATCCCATTGCTAGATAGGATTAAAAAGTTCCAACTTATGCAAAATTCCTGAAGGATTTATGTACTATCAAAAAAGGGTTGAATGTGAATAAGAAAGCCTTCTTGACTGAGCAAGTAAGTGCTATCATACAGTGCAAGTATCCATTGAAGTAAAAAGATTCAGGTTGTCCTACCATTTCAGTCATGATTGGAGGAGCTATAGCAAAGAAAGCTTTGTTAGACTTGGGAGTAAGTGTGAATTTGCTACCATACTCTGTCTACAAGAAATTGGGACTTGGTGAATTAAAGCCAACATCAATCACTCTATCTCTAGTAGATAGATCAGTGAAAATTCCAAGGGGGATAATTGAAGATGCCTTAGTTCAAGTTGATAATTTCTACTACCCAGTAGACTTTGTTGTTCTTGACATGGACCCAATTGTCAAGGAAACTAATTATGTTCCTATCATCCTTGGAAGGCCATTTTTAGCTACATCAAATGCAATCATAAATTATAGGAATGGACTCATGCAACTCACGTTTGGCAACATGACATTGGTGCTTAATATCTTCTATATGTCCAAAAATCTAATCACTCCAAAAGAAGAAGAAGGTCCAGAGGATGTGTGCATCATTGACACTCTAGTGGATGAGCATTGTAATAAGAAAATGCAAGAGAATTTAAATGAAAGTCTTGGGGATCTTGAAGAAGGGTTGCCTAAACCCTCAGATTTTTTGCTGCTCTACAAGGTTGGAGGAGAAGAGAAGAAATTCTACCTTTGTTCAATAAAAATGAGGTATAATAAGCTGCTAGAGAGGAGACCCCAAAACTTAATCTAAAGTCCCTGCCCACGGAGTTGAAATATACATACTTAGAAGAGAATCAAAAGTGCCCTGTTGTTATATCTTCATCTCTTACCACTCCTCATGAGGTGTGTCTACTTGAAGTTCACAAGAGGTCTAAGAAAGCAATAGGATGACAAATATCTGACTTGAAAGGCATCAGTCCTTTGGTCTGCACACATCATATATACATGGAAGAAGAAGCTAAACCAATTCGTCAACCTCAAAGAAGATTGAATCCTCATATGCAAGAGGTGGTTCTAGTTGAGGTTCTGAAACTACTTTAAGCAGGTATTATCTACCCCATATCAGATAGCCCATGGGTGAGTCTTACTCAAGTGGTACCAAAGAAGTCAAGGATCACGGTGGTGCAAAATGAAAAGGGAGAAGAAGTTGCTACACGCCTCACTTCAGGCTAGAGGGCATGTATTGATTATAGAAAATTTAATGTTGTGACAAGAAAGGATCATTTTCCATTGCCATTTATTGATCAAGTGTTGGAGAGAGTCTTAGGCCATCCTTTCTATTGTTTCTTGGACAACTACTCCAGGTATTTTCAAATAGAAATTGATGTTGAAAATTAGGAGAAGACCACTTTCACATGTCCATTTGGAACATATGCCTATAGAAGAATGCATTTTGGTTTATGCAATGCACCTACAACATTCCAACGATGTATGTTAAGTATCTTCAGTGATATGGTGGAGCGAATTATGGAGGTTTTCATGGATGACATCACCATATATGGAAGTACATTTGAAGAATGCTTAGTCAACTTGGAAGCGGTTCTTAACAGATCCATTGAAAAGGATTTTGGTGCTCAATTGGGAGAAATGCCATTTTATGGTACAACAAGGAATTGTCCTTGGCCACATCATCTCTGAGAAAGGCATTGAAGTTGATAAAGCAAAGGTGGAACTTATTGTCAAATTGCCATCCCCAATAAATGTAAAAGGAGAAAGGCAATTCCTTGGCCATGTAGGGTTCTAATGGAGGTTTATAAAAGATTTCCCTAAGCTTTCAAAGCCTCTTTGTGAACTATTGGCTAAGGATGCTAAATTTGTATGGGATGACAGATGTCAAAGGAGTTTTGAGCAACTGAAGCAATTCTTGACAACCGCTCCAATAGTGAGGGCTCCTAACTAGCAACTACCTTTTAAAGTAATGTGTGGTGCTAGTGACTTTACTATAGGAGATGTTCCTGGCCAAAGAGAAGATGGAAAGCCTTATGTGATCTACTATGCAAGCAAGACATTGAACGAAGCGCAAAGAAACTACACAACCATAGAGAAAGAATTGTTAGTTGTAGTGTTTGCCTTAGACAAGTTTCATGCTTATCTAGTAGGGTCTTTCATGACCATTCAGCCTTGAAGTATTTATTGACAAAGCAAGATGCAAAAGCAAGGTTGATTAGATGAATTCTCTTACTACAAGAGTTCAATCTCCAAATCAAAGAGAAGAAAGGAGTGGAGAATGTGGTAGCTGATCACCTTTCAAGGTTAGCTATAGCACATAACTCCCATGTTTTACCTATTAATGATGACTTTCCAGAGGAATCACTAATATTGCTAGAAAATACTCCTTGGTATGCTCATATTGCTAACTATCTAGTTACTGGTGAAGTTCGGAGTGAGTGGAAAGCACAAGATAGGAAGCACTTCTTTGCAAAGATTCATGCCTATTATTGGGAAGAACCTCTCCTTTTCAAGTATTGTGCAGATCAAATAATAAGGAAGTGTGTCCCTGAGGAAGAGGAACGAGGAATCCTTAGTCATTGCCATGAGAGTGCATGTGGAGGCCACTTTGCCTCTCATAAAACAACCATGAAAGTGTTGCAATCAGGTTTTAGTTGGTCATCACTCTTCAAAGATGCCAACACCATGTGTAGAAGCTGTGATGGATCCCAATGGCTTAGGAAGCTAAGACGAAGAAATCAAATGCCTATGAACCCCATTCAAATAGTTGATCTATTTGATGTTTGGGGCATTGACTTCATGGGACCTTTCCCAATGTCTTTTGGTAACTCTTTGATTCGCATGGATACCCAGTCGGGTCATTTAATCAAAAAACATTTATAAAACCTATGACCTCATACTAGTGTAGCAAAGCTACTATAGTATAGTGGCTCTAGGGTCGAACTCTGGGTTGGGTTTTCATTCTACCAGTGATATACTCATGATTAGAAATTAAATTTAATGATTTCCTTTATCAAAAACTTAAAGCTTAAAAGAAAATAAAATTTGTTTTGAAAGTATTTGAAACTAAATTAACATAAACTAATTAAAAATGGAAGAAAGAAAGTTTCTCGGAGCTAAGGATTGCTAGGATCAAGTTTAAAATGCAAAGTGGAAAATTCCGGATTTTTCTCCTCGCATTGGGGATTTAACCTATAGTTATTTCCCGAACCGGTGTAGGTTTGACAATGAAGATTTAATCCATAAAAATCAATAGAAATGGTAGTCAAGGTCCATTAATGGCTTTAGATACTATATAGGTCTTCACCTTGAACCACTTTTCAATGGCTCGTACATGATAACTAATGGACTAATATGGATCTAGCAATAAGCATCCATAAAGACCTGAAGCTTACCATGTATTGGCCATTCAAAGTGATTCTAAGGGATTTAAAGCAAAACTTTAGATTAAAAAGCCATTTATGAACTTCAACTACCTGAATTTAATGCACGAGCATTTTCCAACTTTTCATCTGGACTTTTCACCTAGCTTCCTTCACTCCAAGAAACCAAGAGTTTAGCCTCTCATCCTCTGAGAAAACATCCTCAGAGGTTGTTTGGCTTCCAAGAAAGAGAAAATAGTAACGAGAAAATAGAAAATAAGAGTGCTCTGTATATTGCTAAGTGTTCAGCTCAACACTCGTGTTCCATGTCTTCAAGAGGTGATTTCCACCCCTTATATAGTTTTTACAAAACCAAAGCTTTTCATTGGCTTGCTACAAGGAGAAGAAAGGAAATTACATCAAAAGAACTTAAGAAAATATCTAAAGTGGAGTCGGCAAAACAGGGGAGGGGGTGTGCGAATTTCGCCCACCTGAAGAGGGATTTCGCACAGGTGTGCGAATTTCGCACACCCTTCAGAAGGTATGCGAAATTTTCGCACACCTGGAGCAGTTCTCTTCCGAAAGTCATAACTTCCTCGTTTCAGCTCCAAATCGTGCATGGTTTGAAGCGTTGGATTCTTGACTTCTTGAGCTTCGAAACGGTATATAGCATGTAAAAAATGGACTTCGGGAAGTGCTCTAAAAGTGCCAAAGAACACTGCAGCTGCTCACTTCAGATTTCCTCCTTGCTTCTCTTTTGATTTTCTTTGCTTCTCTTTGCTTTTCTTCTTTGGTTGGCTTGTCTTAATGATCCAAAAAGATGTCAAAACACTAAAACTAGCCACAAATATGATTAGAAGTCATTGCTAGGTCCTTAACATGCCAATTGGAATAAAGGTGAAGAATTACTACACAAAAGTGCTTAAAACATAATGACTTAAAGGTGTAAAATGGCACTTTTGGGTAGTAATCACTCTGACATTTTGGTGGGGGTAGACTATGTTTCTAAATGGGTTGAGGCAATCCCATGTAAACACAATGATCATAGGGTGGTTCTCAAGTTTCTCAAAGAGAACATTTTCTCAAGATTTGAGGTGCCTAAGGCCATAATCAATGATGGGGGTACTCATTTTTGCAACAAGCCTTTTGAAACCCTTTTAGCCAAGTATGGGGTGAAGCATAAGGTAGCTACACCTTATCACCCTCAGACTTCTAGACAAGTTGAGTTAGCAAACAGGGAAATCAAGAATATATTGATGAAGGTGGTGAACACAAGCAGAAGAGACTGTTAAGCTCCATGATTCATTATGGGCATATAGAATAGCTTACAAGACTACTCTTGGCATGTCTCCTTATCGCCTAGTCTATGACAAAGCATGCCATCTCCCTATGGAAGTTGAATATAAGGCTTGGTGGGCAATTAAGAAGGTAAACATGGACTTGACTAGAGTCAGGGGAAAAGAGGTGCTTAGACCTTAATGAGATGGAGGAATTAAGAAATGATCCCTACATCAATTCCAAAGTTGCAAAACAGATGATGAAAAGATGGCACGATTAGTTAATCTCCAACAAAGAATTTTGGAAGGGATAAAGAGTCTTACTCTATGAATCTAGGCTCCATATCTTTCCTGGGAAGCTGAAGTCAAGGTGGATAGGCCCTTTCATTATTCACCAAGTGCATCTCAATGGAGTGGTGGAACTACTGAATTCCAACAACATAGACACTTTTAAAGTTAATGGCCACCACCTCAAACCATTCATGGAGCCATTCAATCAAGACAATGAGGAAGTCAACCTCCTTGAGCCACAGAAAATCCTGACTAAAAAGGGGTTAGATGGACTTGGTCTTGCCAAACTCCATGTTTTTGTTTAATTTTGTTCATTTAAAAGCTTTATTAATTGTTTTAATTTATGTTATTTTGATATAACTTAGACTTTTTGAATGATCAAAATAAGGAGGAATTTTAAAAGAAATGAAGGGAAGCCACAAGGATCTAAAGAAGCACAAAAGAGCTCTCCTACGAAAAGAGGCTTCCCTTGCGAAATCATGTCGCAACCAAAAGAACCATGCTGCGAGATTGGGGTTTTGCTACGAAACAAGCCTCCCCCTACGAAACCACTCCTAAGCACACATGTGCCATTTTGTAGCCCAAAAGCCCATTTCACAATTGCGAAATGAGCTAAAAAACCCTCCAAAGCCAAATTTCATAGCCACAAGCCCCCCGGGAAAAATTTTGCAGCTGCGAAACCACCCCCAAGCACACGTGTTCCATTTCGCAGCCCCCCAAGCCTGTTTCGCAACTGCGAAATGAGCTGTGAAATCCTCATTTGGCTGCGAAATGGCCCTCCTCTTGCGAAAATCTCAACTGTCATTTAAATACCAAATTGAACCTCTAAATTGATATGTTGCATTTTGCACAGGTATTTTAACTTGCGAAAAACCCCTCCAAGTGCGAAATTGAACCAAATTAGAGGGCCACCTCCAAGGGAAGTCCAGAGGACATTCGTCTGAAGCATAGCCCCCCGCACACCTCCATCCACCCTCTCAAGTTTCTTCATGTTGGCAATGGCCAAAACAAGAGGAGCCACGACCCCATCTCCATCAGCCCGCAACAAAGCACGGAGAGTCTCACCTGTGCGAGACTCCATGACTGAGCCTTCACAGCCACCTGCCATCCCACCTTCCGAAGATGGAGCATCGCCTAGTCCTCCTCTGAGAAGATATCAGACCAAGAGACCACCCACAACACCAGGGGCCAGCTCCTCAAGTCCCAAGAAGTTATCTAGTCACCCTCCTGTGAAGAAAGCTAGGGTATCAGCTTCAGTGGAGCCATCAGAGCCTCCATTAGAGCCTCAACCACCTACTACAGAGTCTCAGATTCCTTCTGGGATGACTCCGAAGGTGGTTATCAGGTGGCTTATGGTTACTCAGCCACCCATAGAGGGCAATTTGGATTGTTGGGCTAGGCCATTCCATTCTAAGCTTTATTTTGACAGAGAGACCTTCAAACACCAGCTAGAGCTCAGAGATTCATTCCATTTACTTTAGAGGTACCATTTGGGGCACCTGATGTCTCCAAGGGATTTTTTCTATCCCCGAGTAGCACTTGACATTTATCAGTCTATGATTACGCATCGCGTCTGGGATCCTACTGTCATCCACTTCACTATTGATGGATGTCATGGTATCTTGGGAGCCAGACACATAGCAGAGGCCTTGCACATTCCTTATGAGCCAGTGCATCCAGAGGATTATAGAGTGTGGGCTCATCATTCTCAGAGTGATATGGTTCATATACTGTTCAGGGGGACGTCTACACGCTCGTATCTGTTGAGGAGGGAGCTTCCACCCAGCATGTTTCTTCTCGATGCACTCCTACTCCACAACATATTTCCATTTCAGCATATGGTGCAAAGGAGGGAGCTATACTGGAGGCCTTGTTCCGGATATCATAGGGTTTTTAATTTGGCCCTCATCATTTGATCATGACCACTCTTCTGTACTTTGAAGAGAAGGTCCATAGGAAGAACCTACTGAGAGCGAATGCCATTCCACTACTATTCCCAAGGTTGCTTTGTCAAGTATTAGAGCACTTGGGCTATCCTTTTGAGCCTCAGCTTGAGCGTAGACGCATTTGCCGAGAGATATTCACTCTCGACAAATGGACTAGTATGACGGCTTATGATGCATAGCCAGGAGCCCCAGTTGGACCTGAGCATCCAGAGATAGCACAGCTAAAGAACCCACAGTAGACATTGTAGGCTGAGATACCAACGAACATCAGATCGCCTACCCCTACAGTGACTTTTATAGGACCTACGCTTGAGGTCACATCTTCTGCTCCTCCTGTCACTCCTAAGACTCTGCCAGTTATACCAGCTGCATCCGAGCCTCATCCATATGAGTCTAGTATCACAATATCCATTTCAGAGATCAAAGGCCTATGTCATACTTTGCAGACATTGACCACTACTCAGAGCGTCCTTGCCCAGCAGATGGTGGCCATACGTGCACATCAGGATCAACTTATCGCCACCCAGACCCAGCATACTGCCATCCTTAGGCAGATATAGCAGCATTTGGGTATTTTATCACCACTTGAGCATGATATGCCTGGCCCATCAGAGCCTATAGATCCATTCTAAGACCCTCCTCTAGCAGAGCAGACTGTGCCCCTTGAGGAGACGACTACAGGACAGATAGAGACATCCATCCCGAGCACTTAGACTTCTACAACCGAGCCATCGTCTCCACATGATCCTCCCACCACCATCTGATCATTTATCTATTTTCTTTTTTGTATTTTCTTACTATAGTAGAACTAGTAATCCCATGTTTTTTATGTTTTATATACTAGGATTGGATGTATTTCTTAAAGTAATACATTTCCATCATTTTTTAGTATACTTGTTAGCATAATCTCATTTTATTTCTTCTACTAATATTTTTTGTTGTTTTTGAATCATGTGGTTTGACTCAAACTCCAAGTCACTTAGGAGGTACCACTTCCTCCCTATATTTTTAATCGCTCTTGCCACTTTGAGGGCAATGTTCAACTTGGTTGGGGGAGAAGAGAGTTGAGGAAGGAAGTTTTGCTTTTAATGCTAAGTTATTTTGGTAATTTAGTTGTTTTTACTTTATTTATAATTTTTTTTTTAAGTTTTTATTGTACTCTCCATGGCTATTAAGGAAAAAATTTCAAACTAAAAAGGGAGAAATTAAATTTTTGTCTTTTTACTTGACATAGAGTTTGTATTATGCTTACTAAAGTTGATGAACATTTGAAATTTCTATTGAATTCAACCTTAGTTCTTCCACTTTAAGCTATTCACACACTGTGCACAATAGGTTCCGATTATAAGATGAAAAACTATTTCACCCATTTGGCTTATGAAAATTTAGACTTGGTACTTTTGACCTCATTTAATAGTGTTGGGACACCTTATAAAAGGCCAATGAGCCTTTGAAAAAAAAAATGTTTAACTTGCCTTGAAACCCGAGCAAGGTCTAAGGGGTATATGGTGAAAATCTTTAAAACCTGGTGCCCTAAGCCTTCATCGGTGGGGAGTCACCGACCTTAATGCTCGTTACAAGGGTGAATAGGTGGAGTTTAACATACTGTAGGTGCTTGGGTATTAAATTCATTCTTAAAAGCTTGGGGTAAAATCTGAGGAGTTAGTGGTTGAAAAATCCTTAAAGCTTGATGCCCTAAACCTTAATTGGTTGGGAGTCATCGATGGACCCCCGTTACATGGACAATTTAGAAAACAATACCTTAAAGCCTTGTACTCCTACAATGAAAAAAAATTATGAAGAAAGAAGTGCGTTTTAACCTAATGAAGTTTGTCAATTTGCTAAGTTTTGAAAAAGAACTGGGTTGGGGAGAGAGATTAGTTCAACATACTATACTCGAAAACTAATAAGTAACACTTAGATTTTTTTGGAAGAGTAAGGTTTGGACCTTTGGGAGTGGAAATCATTTTGAAACTTGAATTTGCATAATGCCTTCTCTTTATAAATTGTGATTAGACAAGTTATTTGACAACTCTTGTTGAAGTTTGAGTTTTATATCTTTAATGACCCATGTGAGAGTTTGATCATCATGCCACTTAAATTTTTTTGAAGTGATCAGCATGATGTTGTAAATAATAGTACTATTTATTTTTCTTTTTCTCTCCTTCATTGCTAAGGGACTAGCAATATGTTAGTTGGGGGGAGTGATTACTACTCAAGTGCTATTTTATAGCTTGTAATTAACTCTTTTAAACACTTTTGAGTAGTATTTGTCACATTTTCACTCAATTGGCATGTTAAGGACCCTTGCAATCGTTTGTAATCAAATTGTGTTAAGTTTTGGTGTTTTTGATAGCTTTTTTATCACCAAAGAAATCCAAGAATGAGGGAGATCTTTATATAATCCTTGGCAAAGCAAATGGAAGCTCATTTACATGAAGAATCCAAGCTTTGGAGCTTTATAGTCCTTTGCCAAAAGCAAATCAAGAATGGAAGGAGGAAAAACAAAGAGAGGAATCTAACATGAAGAAATCCAAGAGGACATCAACTATTGGACACATTCCAAGCACATCCTAGAATCTATTTCATGCATACTATATTGAGTCCAACGCTTCAAACAGAACGTAAATTAGAGCTGAAATGAAGAGGTTATGGCCATTGGAAGCCAATCGCACCAACTTGAAAGGCAATTTCGCAAGCTGCTAAATCACAAAGTGCTAGCTGCGAAATCAGCCTTTTCGTGCAAAATGGAGACTTTCAGCTTGCGAAATTTTCACAGCCCATGTTGCGTGCTGCGAAATCCACTTGAGTGCTCCCAGATATTTGTGACCGTCTCTTTTAGATTTTTTCTTTAGATATTTGTTGTTTAAATCCCCATTTTCTCCTTGTAATCCACCAATCATAGGATTCCTTAATTAGGAAGTAAGAACAAAGGGTGAATAACCTCTTATATATCGTTTGTAATTTTTCTTACACAAGACATCTCGAGAGCTTGTTCTCAGAGACCAAATTTTTGTATAGTTTTGAAGGAATTAATACACAGAGCTTTGCTATGCCTTACCTACTCATTTTGATTGTATTTTTCTCACTATCCAAACAAGTATTGAGGATGTTTTCTTAGAGAATGAGTGGCTAGGCTTTTTGTCTCTTGGAGTTAAGGAAGCTGGGTAAGGTGTTGAATGCAAAAATTAGAAGTTTTGTTGTTTCAGCTTTTAATGAAGAGAAAGTGTGACCCGTTAATGGTTTCTATATTTTTAGTTAACTTAAAACGCCTTTAAATCACTTGGGCCAACACTTGGTAAGGCAAGTGATCTCTGTCCATTGAGATACACTAGTTTATCTCTTGCAAGCCTTTGGGAGGTGGTTTAAAGGTAGGATTTTCTAGAATAGCCAACACTTGGTAAGCTTTTGGACTCTAAGGAGACATCCATTAGTTATCTCTTGCGAGCTTTTGAAGGGAAATCCAAGGTTAAGGATCACCTTGAATGGCAAATGCTAGGTGAGAGGCACGAGCCATTGCAAGATGAATCAGTGAGAGGGATTTAGTGTTTGAATAATTAAAAGGGAAGCATCTGTACCACACCAGTTTAGGAAATAACTATATGCTAATTCCTCAATGCGAGGAAAAGATTCAGGTGACCGGAACTCTATTTTTGTAGTAGGAGCCTGACCCTAGTGATCCAAAAACTCCAAGAAACACTTTTCTTTATAATTGAAATCAGTTACTATTTTTGGTAAGCTTAAAACCAGCCCTTTTGTCAACCAAAGTTTATGTTTTCTTTTAAAGCTAACCTTGGAATGAAAAAGCACCAATTCAACGTTGAATTAATATCAGTTGTAAATTGAAAACCCTTCCCAGTGAACGATCCTAGAGCCACTATGCTATGCTAGCTGAGGTTATTCTAGTACATGGTGAAATAGGTTATAAATTTTGTTGATTACTCCCATCTGAGGACCAAAATCAAGGTGCACCAGTTGATTGAGCACCAATCAACAAGACATACACCAGCTGGGCATGGAATCAAATGGTGTCATTGCTTGAGTTCAAGGCTCTAGATGTTATGAGCAACTCTAGGTTATGGTTGGCATGAATGATACCAAGTCATGAGGTGAAGGGTTTAGATGATATGAATAACTCAGGGCTTCCCATGACATAAGCCACTTTAGGTCTTGAGATCAGGGATTTAAATGCTATGAATAGCTCTGGATTATCGATGATATGAAGGACTCTAGGTCGTGAGCTCAAGGCTCATGATTCTATGAAGAGATTAGAACTATGAATGACATGAACGACTCTAGGTCATGAGCTCAGAGCTTTGTGCTATGAATCCCTTAGGAGGCAGATAATATTCACGATTTTGTGTCATGAGCTCAAGCCTCTTTATGCTATGAACAACTCAGGGTTGTGAATGACATGAACGACTTCGGGAAGTGAGCTTAGGCCTCTAAATACTTTGAACACATTAGGGTTGTGATTAACATGAAAGACTCTAGGTCGTGTGCTTAAGGCTCTAAAAGCTATGAACAACTTAGAGTTGTATATGATATGAACGACTTAGGATCCCGCGAGCTCAGGCCTCTAGATGTTATGAACTGCTCTGGAATATAGATGATATGAACGATTCTACATCATGAGCTCAAGCCATTGGTGCTATGAACAACTTAGGGTCATGGATGACATGAAGGACCCTAACTCTTGAACTTAGAGCTCAGGATAACCATATGAACGACTTTAGGTCATAAGCCAAGGCTCTAGATCCTATGAACTGCTCAGGGGTGTGGATGTGATAAGCTACTCTGGGTTGTGAGCTTAGGGCTTTGGATTCTATGAATTGCTCAGAGCTCAGAATGATATAAAAAGCTTAGGCTTATGGATGACATGGACGACTTCAGGAAGTGAGCTCAGGGCTCTTAAGTTATGAACAACTCTAGGTTATGGTTCGAATGAATGAGACTGTGTCGTGAGCTTAGGGCTCTAGATGCTATGAAAAACTTAAGGCTTTGGATGACATCAACAACATTGGGTCATGAGCTCAAGCCTCTAGATACTATGAACATTTCAAGGTTATGGTTGACATGAAAGACTCCTCATCATGAGTTCAGTGCTTTATAAGCTATGAACATCTCAAATTTGTAGATAATATGAACGACTCAGGATCCCGTGAGGTTAAGCCTCTAAATGCAATGAACTGTTCAAGGATGTAGATGACATGAATGATTCTATGTCATGAGCTCAAGCCTCTAGATGCTATGAATAGGTAAGGCCTATTGATGACATGAATGACTTTGGGTGTGAGCTTAAGGCTCTAAAAAATCACAATAGCGACTCCAAGTTGTAAGCTCAGGGCTCTAGATGCTATGAACAGCTTAGGGGTGTGGATGAGATGAGCTACTCTGGGTCATGAGCTCAGGGCTCTTGATGCTATAAACAACTTAGGGCTCTATATGGTATGAACAACTCAAGGCTTTAGATGACATTAGCTACTCTAGGTCGGGAGCTTAAGGCTTTAGATGCTGTGAACAACCTAAAGTTGTGAATAATATGAAAGACTTAAGATCTCGTGAGCTTGGGTCTCTAGATGCTATGAACAGCTCAAGGATTTTGATGACATGAATGACTACGGATCATGAGCACAAGGCTAAACATGCTCTCAAATGCTTAGAGTTACGGATGATAAGAACGATTGAGGATCCCGTAAGCTTAGGCCTCTAGATGTTATGAATCACTCAGGGCGATGATGATGTTAACAATTCTGTGTCATGAGCTCAAGCCTCTAGATGCTATGAATAACTCAGGGTTGTGGATGACATGAACAACTCCAGGTCATGAGCTTAGGGCTCTAGATGCCATGAATAACTCCAGGTTATGGTTGACATGAATGACTCTGGGTTGTGAGCCTAGATCTCTAAATGCAATGAACAACTCAAGGTTGTGGATGGGATTAATGACTCTAGATCATGTGCTAAAGCCACTGGACATGAAAGACTTTGGGTTATGAGCTTAGGTCTCCAGATGCTACGTATAGCTTAGGGCTATCCAATATATGAAAGACTCTGAGTTGTGTGCTTAGGGTTTTATATGCTATGAGCAACTTTAGGCTATGGTTGACAAGAATGACTACTAGTTGTGATCTCGGGACTCTAGATGCTAGGAATAACTCAGAGTTGCAATTGACATGAACAACTCTAGGTCATGAGCTGAGGGCTCTAAATGTTATGAACAACTCAGGCCTATGGATGATGTGAATAACTCCGACTCATGAGCTCAAGCCTCTATATACTATGAATAGATCAAGGTTGATGTTGAATTGAAATACTCCAAGTCATGAGCTTAAGGCTTTAGATGCTATGAGTACCTTAGGGTTATGGTTGACATGAATGACTCTTTGTGGTGAGCTCAAGGCTCTAGATCCTATGAATAATTAAGGGTTATAGAAGACATGAATGAGTCCAGGTCTTGAGCTTAGGCTTCTAGATACTATGAACAACTCAAGGTTGTGGTTGACATGAAAAACTCCAGCCTAAGATCTTAAGGATCTAAATGCTATGAACAGCTGTGGGTGAAATGATTGACTCTGGCTCTTGAGTTTAGACCTCTAGATATTATGACTAGCTTAAGGCTGTTATTGATTTGAAAGACTTTCGTTCATCAGCTCAAGGCTCTAGATCCTATGAACAACTCAGGATTGGGGGTTGAAATGAACGACTCTAGGTCATGAGCTAAGGACTCTACATTCTATGAAAAAGTTAGGGCTGTGGATGACATGAACGACACCGAGTCACGAGCTCAAGCCTTTAACGACTATGAGTGGCTCAAGCCTATGGTTAACATGAAACAGTCTAGTCATGAGCTTAGGGCTTTAGATGTTATGCATACCTCTGAGCTATGGTTGATATGAACAACTCTAGGTTACGAACTCAAGGTTCTAGATGCTATCAATAACTTTGGGATGTAGCTAACATGAACGACTATAGGTCTTGAGCTCAAGGCTCTGGATGCTATAAACAATTCAGGGCCATGGTTGACATGAACAACTCCTGGTTGTGAGCTCAAGGCTATAGATCCTATGAATAATTAAGGGTTGTAGAACACGTGAATGAGTCCAAGTCATTAGCTTTAACATCTAGATACTGTGAACAACTCAAGGTTATGGTTGACATGAAAACTCCACCCATGATCTTAAGGATCTAAATACTATGAACAACTGTGGATGAAATGAATGACTTTGGCTTTTGAGCTCAGACCTCTAGATATTATGGTTAGCTTAAGGCTATTATTGATTTGAAAGACTTTTGTTCATCAGCTCAAGGCTCTAGATCCTATGAACAACTCAGCGTTGGGTGTTGAAATGAACGACTCTGAGTCATGCACTAAGGGCTCTAGATTTGAGGAAAAAGTTAGGGTTGTGGACGACATGAAGGACACCAAGTCATGAGCTCAAGCCTTTAGTGACTATGAGTAACTCAAGCCTATGGTTGACGTGAAACACTCTAGTCATGACCTTAGGGCTTTAGATGTTATGCATAGCTTAGAGCTATGGTTGATATAATTGACTCTAGGTTATGAACTCAAGGTTCTAGATGCTATGAGTAACT
Source organism: Vitis riparia (assembly GCF_004353265.1). Taxonomy (NCBI): domain Eukaryota; kingdom Viridiplantae; phylum Streptophyta; class Magnoliopsida; order Vitales; family Vitaceae; genus Vitis; species Vitis riparia. The sequence continues at coordinate 132,288 of NW_023269690.1, read as the reverse complement.
TTGGGATGTGGGTGACATGAATGACTATAGGTCGTGAGCTTAAGCCTATAAATGCTATGAACAATTCAGGGTTATGGTTGACATGAACAACTCCTGGTCGTGAGCTTAAGGCTCTAGATCCTACGAATAATTAAGCGTTGTAGAAGACATGAATGAGTGCAGGTCATAAGCTCATGCCACTAGATACTATGAACAACATAAGATCGTGGTTGACATGGAAAACTCCAGCCCATGATCTTAAGGATTTAAATGGTATGAACAATTATGGGTGAAATGAATGACTCTGGCTCTTGAGCCCAAACCTCTATATATTATGACTAGCTCAAGGCTATTATTGATTTCAAAGATTTTCATTCATCAGCTCAAGGCCTTAGATCCTATGAACAACTCAGGGTTAGGAGTTGAAATGAACGACTCTGGATCATGAGCTAAGGGCTCTAGATTCTTTGAAAAAGTTAGGGTTGTGGATAACATGAAGGACACCAAGTCATGAGTGCAATCCTTTAGCGACTATGAGTAGCTCAAGTTTATGGTTGACGTGAAACACACTAGTCATGAGCTTAGGGCTTTAGATGTTATGCATAGCTCAGAGTTATGGTTGATATGATTGACTCTAAGTTATGAACTCAAGGTTCCAGATGCTATGAGTAACTTTGGGATGTGGGTGACATGAATGACTATAGGTCGTGAGCTTAAGCCTATAGATGCTATGAACAATTCAGGGTTATGGTTGACATGAACAACTCCTGGTCGTGAGCTTAAGGCTCTAAATCTTACGAATAATTAAGGGTTGTAGAAGACATGAATGAGTCCAGATCCTGTGCTCAGGCCTCTAGATACTATGAACAACATAAGATCGTGGTTGACATGGAAAACTCCAGCCCATGATCTTAAGGATCTAAATCCTATGCACAACTGTGGGCAAAATGAATGACTCTGGCTCTTGAACTCAAACATCTAGATATTATGACTAGCTCAAGGCTGTTATTGATTTGAAAGACCTTTGTTCATTAGCTCAAGGCCTTAGATCCTATGAGCAACTTAAGGTTGGGAGTTGAAATGAAAGACTCTGGGACATGAGCTAAGGGCTCTAGATTCTTTGAAAAAGTTAGGGTTGTGGATGACATGAACAACACCGGGTCATGCGCTCAATCCTTTAGCGACTATGAGTAGCTCAAGTCTATGGTTGACGTGAAACACACTAGTTATGAGCTTAGGGCTTTAGATGTTATGCGTACCTAAGAGTTATGGTTGATATGATTGACTCTAGGTTCTGAACTCAAGGTTCTAGATGCTATGAGTAACTTTGGGATGTGGGTGACATGAATGACTATAGGTCGTGAGCTTAAGCCTATAGATGCTATGAACAATTCAGGGTTATGGTTGACATGAACAACTCCTGGTCGTGAGCTTAAGGCTCTAAATCTTACGAATAATTATGGGTTGTAGAAGACATGAATGAGTCCAGATCCTGTGCTCAGGCCTTTAGATTCTATGAACAACATAAGATCGTGGTTGACATGGAAAACTCCAGCCCATGATCTTAAGGATCTAAATCCTATGCACAACTGTGGGCAAAATGAATGACTCTGGCTCTTGAACTCAAACATCTAGATATTATGACTAGCTCAAGGTTGTTATTGATTTGAAAGACCTTTGTTCATCAGCTCAAGGCCTTAGATCCTATGAACAACTTAAGGTTTGGAGTTGAAATGAAAGACTCTGGGACATGAGCTAAGGGCTCTAGATTCTTTGAAAAAGTTAGGGTTGTGGATGACATGAACAACACCGGGTCATGCGCTCAATCCTTTAGCGACTATGAGTAGCTCAAGTCTATGGTTGACGTGAAACACACTAGTTATGAGCTTAGGGCTTTAGATGTTATGCGTACCTAAGAGTTATGGTTGATATGATTGACTCTAGGTTCTGAACTCAAGGTTCTAGATGATATGAGTAACTTTGGGATGTGGGTGACATGAATGACTATAGGTCATGAGCTTAAGCCTATAGATGCTATGAACAATTCAGGACTATGGTTGACATGAACAACTCTAATTCATGCCTAATTGGTGTCTCAACTGATTTGTGTCCAGCTGGTGCTCCTTGATTGAGGGAGTAATCAACAAAATTTATAACCTATTACACCATATACTAGGGTAGCAATGACAAAGCTACTATAGCATAGTGGCTCTAGGATCGTTCACTGGGATGGGTTTTCACTTCACAATTGATATTAATTCAAAGCTGAATTGGTGCCTTTTCATTTCAAGGTTAGCTTTAAAAGAAAACATAAAGATGTTTGAAAAAGAATTGGTTTTAACCTAACCAAAAATAGTAACTGATTTTACTTATAAAGAAAAGTGTTTCTTGGAGTTTCAGATTACTAGGCTCAGATTCCTCATACAAAAAGGGAGTTCCGGTCACTTGTTTCTTTTCCTCGCATTAGAGAATTAACATATAGTTCCTTCTCCAACCAATGTTGTACAGATGCTTCCCATTAATGGGTTCAAACATTAAATCCCTCTCACTGATGCAACTTGCAATGGCTCGTGCCTCTCACCTAGCACTTGCCATTCAAGGTGATCTTTAACCTTGGATTTCCCTTCACAAGCTCGCAAGAGATAACTAATGGATGTCTCCTTGGAGTCCAAAAGCTTACCAAGTGTTGGCAATTCTAGAAAATCCTGCCTTCAAGTCACCTCCTAGAGGCTCGCAAGGGGTAAACTAGTGAATCTCCATGGATGGAGATCACTTGCCTTACCAAGTGTTGGCCCAGGTGATTTAAAGGCGTTTTAAGTTAACTAAAAAGATAAAAACCATTAACGGGTCACACTTTCTCTTCATTAAAAACTAAAACAACAAAACTTCCAATTTATGCATGTGGAAACTTACCCGGCTTTCTCCACTCCAAGAGATGAAGAGCCTAGCCTCTCATCCTCTGAGGAAAAAATCTCAGAGTTTGATTGGCTAGAAAGAAAACTAACGAGAAAACAAGAATATATAGATGAAAAGCAGAGCAAGTGCTCTGTAAAATATATTCCTTACTATTACAAAAGGTTCGTCACCTTAGAACAAGCTCCCGAGAGCTATATATAAAGAAAATTACAAAACAAAATATCTGAGGTTATTCACCCGTTTTCCAAACTTAATAACTAAGGAATCCTATAATTGGTGGGTTACAAGGAGAAAATGGGGATTTAGACATCAAAAATCTGAAGCAAAATATCCAAAAGTGTCGGTCGCACATATCGGGAAGCTTCAGGAGAACACTGTGCAAAATGGCTGCGAAATCATTTCGCAGCAAAAGGGTGATTTCGCAGCCGTGCAAAATTCTTCCTTTAGCTTGGAGTGATTGGCTTCCAATGGCTGTAACTTCCTCATTTTAGCTCCAAATCATACACGGTTTGAAGCGTTGGATTCTTGACTTCCTGAGCTTTGAAATGATATATAGCATGTAGAAAATGGACTTCGGGAAGTGCTCCAAAATTGTGAACGAAGACTGTAGCTGCTGTCCTCTATTTTCCTCTTTGCTTTTCTCCTCTTTGCTTCTCTCCTTTGCTTGGCTTGTCTTAATGATCCAGAAAGCTTTCAAAACACTAAAACTAGCCACAAATATGATTAGAAGTCATTGCTAGGTCCTTAACATGCAAATTGGAATAAAAATGGAGAACTACTACACAAAAGTGCTTAAAACATAATGAATTAAAGGCACAAAATAACACTTTTTGGGTAGTAATCAAACTCCTAGTCATGAGCTTAAGGCTTTAGATCCTATGAATAATTAAGGGGTTGTAGAAGACATGAATGAGTCCAGGTCATGTGCTCAGGCATCTACATACTATGAACAACATAAGATCGTGGTTGACATAGAAAACTCCAGCCCATGATCTTAAGGATCTAAATGCTATGCACAACTGTGGGTGAAATGAATGACGCTGGCTCTTGAGCTTAAACCTCTAGATATTATGACTAGCTCAAGTCTGTTATTGATTTGAAAGACTTTCGTTCATCAACTCAAGGACTTAGATCCTATGAACAACTTAGGGTTAGGAGTTGAAATGAATGACTCCGGGTCATGAGCTAAGGGCTCTAGATTCTTTGAAAAAGTTAGGGCTATGGATGAGATGAATGACACCCGGTCATGAGCTCAATCCTTTAGCGACTATGAGTAGCTCAAGTCTATGGTTGACGTGAAACACACTAGTCATGAGCTTTGGGCTTTAGATGTTATGCATAGCTTAGAGTTATGGTTGATATGATTGACTCTAGGTTCTGAACTCAAGGTTCTAGATGCTATGAGTAACTTTGGGATGTGGGTGACATGAATGACTATAGGTCATGAGCTTAAGCCTATAGATGCTATGAACAATTCAGGGCTATGGTTGACATGAACAACTCCTAGCCGTGAGCTTAAGGCTCTAGATTCTACTGATAATTAAGGGTTGTAGAAGACATGAATAAGTCTAGGTCATGTGCTCAGGCATCTAGATACTATGAACAACAGAAAGTTATGGTTGACATGGAAAGCTCTAGCCCATGATCTTAAGGATCTAAATGCTATGAACAATTGTGGGTGAAATGAATGACTCTGGCTCTTGAGCTCAAACCTCTAGATATTATGACTAGCTCAAGGCTGTTATTGATTTGAAAAAATTTCATTCATCGACTCAAGGCCTTATGTCCTATGAACAACTCAGGGTTGGGAGTTGAAATGATTGACTCTGGGTCATGAGCTAAGGGCTCTAGATTCATTGAAAAAGTTAGGGTTATGGATGGCATGAACGACACCGAGTCATGAGCTCAATCCTTTAGTGACTATGAGTAGCTCAAGTCTATGGTTGTTGTGAAACACGCTAGTCATGAGCTTAAGGCTTTAGATGTTATGCATATCTTAGATTTATGGTTGATATGATTGACTCTAGGTTCTGAACTCAAGGTTCTAGATGCTATGAGTAACTTTGGGAAGAGGGTGACATGAATGACTATAGGTCATGAGCTTAAGCCTATAGATGCTATGAACAATTCAGGGCTATGGTTGACATGAACAATTCCTAGTCGTGAGCTTAAGGCTCTAGATCCTATGAATAATTAAGGGTTGTAGAAGACATGAATGAGTCCAGATCATGTGCTCAGGCATCTAGATACTATGAACAACATAAGATCGTGGTTGACATGGAAAACTCCAGCCCATGATCTTAAGGATCTATATGTTATGAACAACTATGGATGAAATGAATGACTCTGGCTCTTGAGCTCAGACCCTAGATATTATGACTAGCTCAAGGCTATTATTGATTTGAAAGACTTTCATTCATCAGCTCAAGGCTCTAGATCCTATGAATAACTCAAGGTTGGGGGTTGAAATGAACGACTCTGGGTCATTAGCTAAGGGCTGTACATTTTGTGAAAAATTTAGGGTTGTGGATGACATGAACGACATCGGATCATGAGCTCAAGCCCTTAGCGACTATAAGTAGCTTAAGCCTATGGTTGACATGAAACACTCTAGTCATGAGCTTGGGGCTTTAGCTGTTATGCATACCTTAGAGTAATGGTTGATATGACCAGCTCTAAGTCATGAACTCAAGGTTGTAGATGCCATGAGTAGCTTTGGGATGTGGCTGACATGAGCGACTACAGGTCATAACCTGAAGGCTCTAGATGCTATGAACAACTCAAGGCTATGGTTGACATGAACAACTCCTGTTCATGAGTTCAAGGCTCTAAATGCTACGAATAACTCAGGGTTATGGATTACATGAATGACTCTGGATCAAGAGCTCAGACCACTAGATACTATGAATAGCTCAAGATTGTTATTGACTTGAAAGGCTCTGAGTTGTGAGCTAATGGCTTTAGATGATATGAACAACATAGGGTTGCCATTGAAATGAATGGCTCGGGGTCGTGAGCTTGGGGCTCTAGATTCTATAATTAATTTAGGATGTGGATATCATGAACTACTGTGGGTCATGAGCTCAAGCCTATAGATACTATGAACAACTTAGTGTTGTGATTGACATGAATGACAATAGGACATGAACTCAAGGCTCTAGATTCTATGAACACCTTTAGGTTGTGGATGACATGAACGACTCTAGCTCATGAGCTTAGGCCTCTAGATACCATGAACAACTCAAGGCTATTATTTACTTAAAATAATTTAGGCCATGAGCTAAATGCTTTGAATGGCTCAAAGTTGTCGTTGACATGAAGAATTTTGGGTCGTGAGCTCAAGGATCTTGATGGTATGAATAATTCAAGGTTCTTGATGACATGAACAACTCTGTGACATGGGCTTAAGCCTCTAAATACTATGAAGAGCTTAGGGTTATGGTTAACATGAATGAATCCCTATCGTGAGATCAAAGCCTTAGATTCTATGAATAATTCTAAGTTGTGGTTGACATGAACTACTACAGGTCATGAGCTAAAGGCTTTAGATGTTATCAACAACTCAGAGCTGTGGTTGACATGAACGACTTCAAGACATAAGCCCAAGTCTCTAGATGGTATGAACAATTAAGGGCTATAATTGACATAAAAAAACTCAGCCCATGATCTCAAGGGTTTAAATGTTGTGAACAACTTAGGGTTGTGGATGACATGAATGAATCAAGCTCATAAGCTCAAGCCTTCAGATACTGTGACCAGCTTAGGCCTATTATTGACTTGAATGACTTTGGGTCATGAACTCAAGGCTTTAGACGCTATGAATAGGTCAAGGCTATAGTTGAGATGAACAACTCCTGTTCATGAGCTCAGGGTTCTAGATGCTATAAGTAGCCTAGGTTGTGGTTGACATGAATGACCATAGGTCATGAGCTTGAGTCTCTAGATGTTATGAACAACTCAAGGATTTTTTTTGACATGAATGAATATGGGTGATGAGCATAAGACTATACATGCTCTGAAATGCTCAGAGTTGCAAATGATAAGAACGATTGAGGATCCCATAAGATCAAGCCTCTAGATAATATGAATTGTTTAAGGCGATTATGATATTAACAATTTTGCATCATGAGGTCAAGCCTCTAGATACTATGAATAGCTCAGGGTCGTGGATGACATGAATGACTCTGGGTCGTGAGCTTAGGGCTCTAGATGCCATTAATAGCTCCAGGTTATGATTGGTATAAATGACTCCGGGTCATGAGCCTAGAGCTCTAAATTCTATGAACAACTCAAGGTTGTGGATGACATCAACGACTTTAGGTCATGAGCTTAAGCCACGAGACATGAAAGACTTTGGGTGGTGAGCTCAAGCCTTTAAATGATATGCACAGCTTATGGATGTCGAATACATAAAAGACTTTGGGCTGTGAGCTAAGGGTTTTAGAGGCTATGAGCAACTCTAGGCTATGGTTGACATGAATGACTACTAGTCACGAGCTCAAGGCTCTAGATGCTATGAACAGTTCTGAGCTACACTTGACCTGAACAACTCTAGGTCATAAGTTAAGGGCTCTAGATGTTATGAATAACTCAGGGCTATGGATGACATGAATGACTCCAACTCATGAGCTCAAGCCTCTACATACTATGAATAGATCAAGGCTGATGTTGACTTGAAAGACTCCAAGTCATGAGCTTAAGGCTCTAGATGTTATGAGTAGCATAGGGTTGTGGTTGACATGAATGACTCTCAGTTCTGAGCTCAAGGCTTTAGATCCTATGAATAATTAAGGGTTGTAGATGACATGAATGACTCCGGGTCATAAGTTTAAGCCTTCAGATACTATGAACAACCAAAGGTTGTGGTTGACATGAAAAACTCTAGCCTATGATCTTAAGGCTCTAAATGCTATGAACAACTGTGGATGACATGAATGACTCTGACTCTTGAGCTCAGGCCTCTAGATACTATGACTAGCTCAAGGCCAGTGTTGATTTGAAAGACTTTGGGTCATTAGCTTAAGGCTCTAGATGCTATAAACAACTCAGGATTGGGGATTGAAATGAATGACTCCGAGTTGTGAGCTAAGGGCTTTAGATCGTATGAAAAATTTAGGGCTATGGATGACATGAATGACTCCGGGTCATGAGTTCAGGCCTTTAGAGACTATGAATAGCTCAAGCCTATGTTTGACATGAAATACTCTGGTCATGAGCTTAGGGCTTTATATGTTATGCACAACTTAGGGCTATGGTGAATATGACCGACTCTAGGTCATGAACTCAAGGTTCTAGAGGCTATGAGTAACTTTGGGCTATGGTTGAAATGAATGACTATAGGTCATGGGCTCAAGGCTTTAGATGCTATGAAAAACTCAAGGCTATGGTTGACATGAACAACTCCTAGTCGTGAGCTCATGGCTCTAGATGCTACGAACAACTCAAGGTTGTGGATGACATGAATGACTCTAGCTCTAGAGCTCAGGCCTCTAGATACTATGAACAACTCAAGGTTATTATTGACTTGAAAGACTTTAAGTCATGAGCTAATGGCTCTAGATGATATGAATTGATTAGGGTTACTATTGAAATAAATGACTCGGGGTCGTGAGCTTAAGGCTTTAGATCTATGATTAATTCAAGGATGTGGGTATCATGAACTACTGCGGGTCATGAGTTCAGGCCTCTAGATACTATGAATAGCTCAAGGTTGTGATTGACATGAATGACATCAGGTAGTGAGCTCAGGGCTCTAGATTCTATGAACAACTTTAGATTATGGATGACATGAATGACTTAGGCTCATGAGCTCAGGCCTCTTGATATTATGAATAGGTCAGGGCTATTGTTTACTTGAAAGAATTTAGGTCGTGAGCTTAAGGCTATAAATGCTTTGAATAGTTCAAGGTTGTCGTTGACATGAATAATTCAGGGTGTGAGCTCAAGAATCTTGATGGTTTGAATAATTTAGGGTTGCAGATGACATGAACGACTTCGAGACATGAGCTCAGACCTCTAAATACAATGAACAGCTTAGGGTTATGGTTAACACGAACAAATGAAGTCATGAGCTCAAAGTCCTAGATCTTATGAACAACTCTAGGCAATGGTTGACATGACTAGCTACAGGTTCTGAACTCAAGGTTGTAGATGTTATGAACAACTCAGTGTTATGGTTGACATGAATGACTCCAAGTAATGAGCTCAGGCCTTTAGATGGTATGAATAGCTTTAGTGTTCAGTTGACATGAACGACTACGGGTTGTGACCTCAAGGTACTATGTGGTATGAACAATTAAGGGCTATAACTGACGTGAAGAACTCAAACCTGTGATCTTAAGCATCTAGATGTTGTGAACAACTTAGGGTTATGGATGAAGTGAATGACTATGCCTCATGAGCTCAGACCTCTAGATACTATAACCAGCTCAGGGTTGTTATTGACCTGAATGACTTTGGCTCATGAGCTCAAGGCTCTAAATTATATGAACAGGTTAGGGCTGTAGTTGACATTAACGACTCCAAGTCTTGAGCTCAGGGTTCTAAATGTCATGAGTAGCTCTAGGCTATGGTTGACATGAATGACCACAGGTCATGAGCTCAAGGCTTTAAATGCTATGACCAACTTAGTGTTATGGTTAACTGATTGCGTGCCTAGATGGTGTACCTTGATTTTGGTCCTCAGACAAGAGTAATCAACACAATTTATAACCTATATCACCATGCACTAGGATAGCCTTAGCTAATATAGCATAGTGACTCTAGGATCGTTCACTAGGAAGGGTTTTCAACTTACAACTGATACCAATTCAAAGTTAAATTGGTGCTTTTTCATTTCAAGGTTAGCTTCAAAAGAAAACATGAACTTTGGTTGAAAAAGGATTGATTTTAAGTTAACTCAAAAAGAAAGTAATGGAAATTACTTATGAAGAAAAGTGTTCATTGGAGTTTTAGGTTCACTAGGGTCAGGCTCCTCATGTAAAAAAACAGAGCTCCGGTCACTTGAATCTTTTCCTCGCATTAGAGAATTAACATATAGTTAATTCTCTAACCGGTGTTGTACAGATGTTTCCCTTTAATGGATTTCAGCACTAATTCTCTCTCACTGATGCCACTTACAATGGCTCATGCCTCTCACTTAGCATTCGCCATTCAAGGTGATCATTAACCTTGGACTTCCCTTCTCAAGCTCGCAAGAGATAACTAATGGATGTCTCCTTAGAGTCTAAAAGCTTGCCAAGTGTTGGCAATTCTAGAAAATCCTACCTTCAAGTCACCTCCCAAAAGCTCACAAGAGGTAAACTAGTACATCTCAATGGACGAAGATCACTTGCCTTACCAAGTGTTGGCCTAGGTGAATTGAAGGCGTTTTAAGCTAACTAAAACATAGAAATCATTAACGGGTCACACTTTCTCTTCATTAATAGCTGAAACAACAAAACTACCAATTCTTACATTCGGGCCCTTACCCGGCTACCTCAGCTCCAAGGATCTAAAAGTCTAGCCACTCATTCTCTGAGGAAACATCCCTAGAGCTTGCTTGGCCAATAGGAAAAATACAATCAAATTGAGTAGGTAAGGTAGAGCAAAGCTCTGTATTTTACTTCCTCCCAAACTATACAAAAAGTTATCTCCAAGAACAAGCTCTCGAGATATCCTTATAATGGAAATTACAAAAAAATATATATGAGGTTCTCCACCCTTTGTTCTTACTTAATTACTAAGGAATCCTATAATTGGTGAATTACAAGGAGAGAATGGGGATTTAAACATCAAATATCTGAAGCAAAAAATATAAAAATGTCGGTTGCAAATATCTGGAAGCACTCAAGATGATTTCATAGGCGTGCAAGATGGCTGCAAAATTTCGCAACTTGAAGGACACCATTTCACAGCCAAAGGCTGATTTCGTAGCCATCCTCTTGTGATTTCGCAGCCTGTGAAATTGGCCTTCTACTTGGTGTGATCGGCTTCCAATGGCTCTAACTTCTTCATTTCAACTCCGAATCATGCACCATTTAAAGCATTAGATTGCTGACTTCCCGAGCTTCGAAAAAACATATAGTATGATCAATTAAGCTCCAGGAAGTACTCCAAAAGTGTCCAACAGTTGCTGTCCTCTTGAATGCTTCATGTTAGATTTCTCTCTTTGCTTTCCCTCCTTGCATTCATGATTTGCTTATGGCAAAGGACTATAAAGCTTTAAAGCTTTGGTTCTTCATGTTGATGAACTTCCAATTGCTTTGCCATGGATTCCATAGAACTCTCCTCAATCTTGGATTGCTTTGGTGATCAATTTACTATCAAAAACACCAAAACTTACACAATTTAATTAGAAATGATTGTAAAGGTCCTTAGTATGCTAATTGAGTTAAAAGGTAATAACTACTACTCAAAAGTGTTTAAAAGAGTTAATTACAAGGTACAAAATAGCACTTTTTGAGTAGTAATCACTCCCCCCAACTGACATATTGCTAGTCCCTTAGCAATAAAAGAGAGAAAAAGTAAACTAAAAAGTAATATACTTTACAAGATCATGCTGATCACTTCAAAAAATTTTAAGTGGCATGATGATCAAACTCTCACATGGAACATTAAAGAAATACAAACTCAAATTTCAACAAGAGTTATCAAATACTTTGCCTAATCACAATTCATAAAGAGAAGACATTATGCAAATTGAAGCTTTAAAAATCATTTCCACTTCCAAAGGACCAAACCTTACTCTTCCACTAAAATCTAAGTGTTAGTTGATAGTTTCCGAATATAGTATGCTGAACTAATCTCTCTCCCCAACCTAGTGTTTTTTTCAACACCTAGCAAACTGACCAAATTTAATAGGCTAAGAACGCACCCTTTTGTTTCACAATTTTTTTCATGTAGGAGTGCAAGGCTTAAAGGTATTCTTTTCTAAATTGTCCATGTAACGGGGGTCCATCAATGACTCCCAACCAATTAAGGTTTAGGGCATCAAGCTTTAAGGATCTTTCAACCACTAACTCCTCGGATTTAACCCCAAACTTTTGAGAATGAATTTAATACCCAAGCTCTTACAGTATGTTAAACTCCACCTATTCACCCTTGTGACGAGCATTGAGGTCAGTGACTCCCAACCAATTAAGGGTTAGGGCACCAGGTTTTAAAGATTTTCACCATATACCCCTCAGACTTTACTCGGGTTTCAAGGCAAGCAAACATTTTTCTTTCTTTCTTTCTTTTTCCAAAGGCTCATTGGCCTTTTATAAGGTGTCCCAACACTATTAAATGAGGTCAAAAGTACCAAGTCTAAATTTTCCTAAGTCAAGAGGGAAATAGTTTTTCATCTTATTATCGAAACCTATTGTGCACAGTGTGATAAGCTTAAAGTGGAAGAACTAAGGTTGAATTTAATAGAAGTTTCAACAATTCACCAACTTTAGTAAGCATAATACAAACTTTAAGTCAAGTGAAAAAACCAAAATTCAATTTCTCTCATTTTATTTTGAGAAATTTTCCTTAATAACCAAGGAGAGTAGAGAATAAAAACTTAAAAATTTTAAAAAAATTAAGTAAAAAAGCAACTAAATTACCAAAATAACTTAGCATTAATAACAAAACTTCCTTCCTCAACTCTCCCCCCAACCAAGCTGAACATTGTCCTCAATGTGGCATGAGTGATTGAGATTACAGGGAGGAAGTGGTACCTCCTGAGTGATATGAATTTTGAGTAGTGATTGGAGAAACCACATGTTTCAAAAACAATAAAAGATATGAGTAGAGGAATTAAAATAAAATAATGCTAAGAGTACTAAAAAATTGATAGATTTGTTTTACTTCATGAAAGTACAATATAAAGAAGAACAAGTAATACAACTAATCCCAATATATATAATATCAAAAGCATGGGATTACAAGTGCTACAATAGTAAGGAAATACATAAAAGAAATACATAAAGGAAATACATAAAGGAAATATATAAATGAAACTATGCAAATGATCAGATAGTGGCTGGAGGATGATGTGAAGATAGGACGCTCCCTCAACAGAAGTAAAATCAGAAGTAACCACATGAAGGACTGACCCATCATCAAGTACGGAAACTCCAGATATGTCAAAAGCAGAATGGGGCCCATGTGGGGCTACATCAAGGATACGACCAATGCCCATAAAATCCATATCATCAGTGTAGGCATCAAGAATAGAGTCATCCCCATTAGTCTCGAGTATAGAAACTCCGAACATATCAAAAGCAGTATGGGGCCCACGTGGGGCTGTATCGAAGCTACGGCCTATGCCGATCATGTCCATCTCGTCAATGCCATCTCCCAAATCCATAGGTAGGTCATAGTCATGGACCTCCTTGGGGAAACACATAGAAAACACACTAGCTCGATCTGGTGATGGGGGCGCAACTATCATGGCACCAAGCGTCTCAGTAGTCCCGGTGCCCAAATGCATCTGACCCAGGGCTTGCTGGATGTCCTGAATCTCAACTGTCTATGGAATGCGAACAGTCCCCTCTGTGCGGGGTGTATGCTCTGAACCCCTAACGAAGTAGTCAGCCAACTGGAAGGTGTATGGGCAGAAGGGATAATCAAATGGAATGCCAATCATGCAAGCCCTCACTCTATCCCTGCGCAGCCGTGCCATATAACGTGCATCAGCCTCTATGGGGATGTAACCCAATCCATAGGGTGTGTCGTGATCAACTGCGAAAGTAAACTCGTGGGGCCCCTACTGGCGGTGACCCAATCCCATGCCAGGCAAATAAGACATGCCTTTTATCATGTTGAGCACCAAAGTGCTACTGTGGTGGTCGAATGACATGGGTACCATATCTCTGCTGCCATCCTCTAAGCTGACAACCTGAACCTCCTCGAACGTAAACCCGGTCAAATGTAAGTCATTCTCACTATGACTGATATGTAACACTGGCTTAGACGAAGTGATAATATCTCTATCAGACTGTATCGTGATAATGTGCCCCTCGTGTATGAACTTCACCTTCTGATGAAGGGAAGATGGTATAGCACCAGCCTCATGAACCCATGGGCGACCAAGGAGTAGGTTAAAGGATGAATGAATCCTTAAAACCTGAAATACTATGGAGTAACTAACTGGCTTAATCATGACATGTGTACTAAGTGTACCCATAACTATCCTCTAAGTCCCATCATAAGCTCTAATAGTCTATGTAGAAGCCCTAAAATCGGCTGGCGAAAACCCAAGTGCAATAGCAGTAACCAATGGACAGACGTTTAGGGCAGAACCATTGTCCAGTAGAACAGACAGCACCCGACGGCCTGAACAAACAACATCAATGAATAAGGGTCGAACATGATTTGATCCCTCTGGTGGCAAGTCATCATCAGAAAACACTATACATGTAGCTCTATCAGCTGTCAACATATGAATAAGCCCCTCTGGGGTAGTAGCAGTGTCAACACTAATCTGGCCAAGGGCTCTGACCAATGCATCTCTGTGTGTACTAGATGAGGTCAAAAGGCTCCAAATAGATATGCGAGCTTGAGTAGTGCGCAGCTGGCGTAATATCTCATCATTTTCCCTCTGAACCTCCTCTCTGGCAGCTGTACCAGCAAATGGCCTGTCAACGGGTGGAGGTTGTGCTACCCTTCCACTCCATGTAACTATCTGAACATCTCTATGAGGGGGCCTATATTCCTCTCGGAACAGAATGAAGGGTGTCATAGGTGGCACATGCTGTAAGTATACCGGTGATACTGGAGGCGGCCCATAAATCTCGTCCGGGGTCAAACTGAATGGCCTGGGGATCTGCTGTCTAGGTATATATACAATAAAATCTTACTCCTCATATAGACTGATCGGCTGAGGAGCCTTTCCATCCCAACCCATCATAAATATCTCATCCCCTACAAACTCAATCAAATGTACCCCTTCCGGGGGTGGAGGTACTGCTCTAGTGTCATGAGTAGGTAGCGGGTCTGTGGCTACACCCGGGCGCCCCAAATCAACCAAGCCCTGATCAATCAAATCCTGAATGGCATGTCTCAGTGCTGAACAGCCGTCTGTATCATGGCCTGCTCTTTGATGGTAGGCACAGTGAAGATCTGTCCTGAATCCTGGGGGGTAGGTTATAATGGTGGTCTAGGCGGTAGTGGGGCAATTAGTCCTCCCTCAACCAATCTCTGAAAAGCTCGGCTCAATGGTATCCCAAGCTATGTGAACTGTTTAACCGACCTCGGTGGGGGCGGTGCTCTATACTGATGATGGTACTGCATAAGCGGCCTCTGGGGTGCCTGTGTAGCATATACCAGCTGTGGGGGTGGGTGTAGATAAGTAGTTCCTGTCGGCCTAATGGGAGCAACTGGTCTGTACCGATCATGCTGTATCATTTGATAAGGAGTGCCTAAAAACTAACTCTGAAACGAAGGATGATGTGCGGACCTGTGTCCTGTCATGCTAATAGTACCAACATCTAAGGGCCTAGGTCCTGATCCCGGCTTCTTCCCCTTTGAGTTCGAATGAGAAGAATATGCCGATAAACCTCTAGATATACCCTCCTCAATACCATAGAGGGTCTGCACTAACGAGCCAAAGTCTGTTTGAGGGAAGCCCATGAGATGTCTAGCAAAGCGGGGCTGAAGGCTACGCATAATCATACTGATCTGATCGTGCTCTGAAGGTCTATCAATAATCTGTGCTATCTTCTCCCTCCAACAGGAAATGAATGAAGTGATTGACTCATCTGGTCCCTGTCTGAGGGCCTCTAGCTCCCTCCGGGATACATCCACTATAGTATTGAAAGAATACTGTCTGATAAACTCTTGTCCCAAAGCAGCCCATGTCCTACGTCTCGAAGGGTCCAATGAGGCAAACCAACGTTGAGCAGCACCACTCAGTGACAGAGGGAATAACATAATCATCTGTGCCTCATCTAGTTTATGCCCACACATAACAGTGCTATATAACTGCAAGTGAATATGGGGGCACCTTATCCCCGTGTATCTCTTGATGTCCGACATGCGGAACTCAACAGGCAAAGCTGCTACTGGCAGATCATCATACCCATCCCAACTCATCATCCCATCAGAAACATGTAGTGATCTCATCCTCTGCTCAATCTTGTCAATACGAGCCTGGGTGTCATCAACAATCTGTGTAGGTGCCACAACAGAATGCGGCGTAATCTCAATCCGGTCGTGCAACATAAATGCTCCAGCCTGGGGAGCTGACTGAACTGGTGGTGGTGGTGGTGGTGTGGTAGAGTCATGCGGGGTGCTTCCCGGAATCGATAATGGCTGGGCCTGATGCCCATCAATCCTCTGACCCAATCGTAAGATAGCGTCCCTGAGTGACGCCATGGTATCGGTAATCTCAGCCAATTGGTCAACAGTAGCGTACTAAGGGTCCATATCTCTATGATCTGGTATCTGCTCTAATTGGCTGTGTGGATCTGATCCTCTAACCAGTCTATCTCCAATCCGAATCCAAGCTCGGGAACCCAGGTCGATCTCAATCAATAATCCTACAAAAGGAAAGGGGGACGTCAGTCCCCGTGACTATCAATCCTGACATCAAACTAGGAATGTATGACTAAAATCTTCCTAGAAAATGAACTGACATGTGATGTCAACAGCTAAACCGATATACGGTTCCGTAGGCAGGAGCGGGATTCTGACATGGTGATACCTTAGGGGTAATGTGGCTCAAAAGTCAAAAAAGAGAAGAGGCAAGTCCTAAAAGACTAGATGACTGTACCCACAGGGATACGCAACCTAAGGTCCTAACCAACAATCAATCAACAATCAAAGTGACATGTTGGCCATGCATGTATCCATGAAATCCAGCTCAGGGCTATACAAGTCTTCATTGCTTAGATATCCGTCTTCTCCATAGTGCTTCCAAACATCGATATAGCCCTTATGCTAGACCCTATTCCAAACTCCTAGCTTGGTCGAAGGCGAACAATTAGGAATGACTCCCAAGAAACACAAGCAATCCATGAGGAATAGTTAACCAAGACTAGTGATTCGTAAGTAAGGGGATACACACGTGCCCCACAAACACAAGCAGCAAGCAGTCATGCAAGGGAAGAAGCAGTCATACAACAAATAGTCATGCACAAAGAGATAGCCTACCACACATCTACACACAATCCAATCATCTAATCCCAAATGTCATAGCTAGATACCAATCAACAATGAGCAAGCATGCTAGAATCTAACAGGTTAACACACAAGCAACAACACATCACAGGTGCAAGCCAAATACCAACCAAGTACATTATCATCAGTCATCTATGTAGCCTAAGAGTCTACTGATCAATGAACCATGTGCTCCAATATACCCAACTCAAGTTCAAGCTTGATCTTCTTATGAAACCAGAGATTCTGGGTTCGATCCCCAGTGGAGTCACCAATTTGTGGACCCTCACCCAATCCATCGGACCGGCGCGACTCGCTTTTAAAAGAAAATAAAGAATGAAAAAGTTGAGTTTTCTAGTTTTGAAAAACCCGCCCCCGGTGAGGAACGGTGTCGTATGGAGTTGCCACTTACTTTTATTTTTATTTTTAAAATAGGGAAAATTAAGTAAGAACAAAAACCCCTAATGACCCCAGTATGGAAAAAACGGTCTGCGAAAACTAGATTCTAGGTCCGGGGATCAGGTTACCCATTGGGAAGGTACCCATGCGAGGTAGCACCCCTCTAGGCCTGGAACTCGGTCTCTACTAATGAATTGGGTATGTGGGAGCATATGGGTCAAAGATGAAACCCTAGGCTAAATAGATGTCATGAATCACACAATCCTAATTGGTATTTGGCATGCATATGAATTCAACCAACCAAAACAATGGGTGCGTACCTGTGGTCCCTAGCCATGCGCTGCATAAAAGGTCAGCCAAACACAGATAAACATGTAACAAATATTCAGGATTAAGCACCATGCATGCATATGATTCAACAATCAAAACCAACGATGCATACCTGTGGTCCCCAGCCATGCGCTACAGCAGAGGGTGAGTCAACCACGCAACATGTATTCAGAATCAAGCATCAAATTTTGTGCCAAAAAGGAAGAAAGCTGGTTGAAATCAGGTAATGGACTCCCCAAATGTTATACAAATCAAACTAGACTTACCTAGACCACACCGCCCATAACCTCAAAATGTGCCCACACTAATTGAAATCAAACACTGAATTAAACCTTCAAGATGGCTCACAAGTGCCCCATAGCAAATGGGTTTGAGCCCCAATGGATACGGGCTTGAAAAATTCCAAAATTGAGGGCTGCCCAAAGTCCTCTTGTAGAATAGGTTGAACCAGTTCTCAACTGGTACAACCTGTTGAGAAAAAGTTCCCAAATTTTTTTAGAAGACTCCTAAATAAATAAGGAATCAAACAAAAGCAACGACACTTGATCCCAAGCCCAGACCAGTGAGAACCAAACAAAGCCCGATCAGGTGCTCCTCATGACTGATAGAGTCAGCCAGCCATGGTGTTAAACCGGTTGAACCGGTTCCCAACCAGTTCAGATGGTTGATAAAAAATCCTAGATTTGGTCAAAAAGTTTCTAAATGGATAAGGAAGCCAACAAAAGAAACGGTTCTCAATTCTGAGCCCGGATGAGTGAGAACCGAACAAAGCAAGGTCAGGTGTTCCTCATGACTGACAAAGTCAGCCAACTATGGTGCTGAACCTGTTGAACCGGTTTCCAACTGGTCCATCCGGTTGATAAAAAATCCCAAATTTGGTCAGAAAGTTCCAAAATGAATAAGGAATCAAACAAAAGAAATGGTTCTCAATTCCGAGCCCGGATGAGTGAGAACCAAACAAAGCAAGGTCAGGTGTTTCTCGTGACTGACAGAGTCAGTCAACTATGGTGCTGAACCGATTTCCAACTGGTCCATCCGGTTGATAAAAATCCCAAATTCAGTCAAAAAGTTTCTAAATGAACAAGGAATCAAAAAAGAAACGGTTCTCAATTCCGAGCCCGGATGAGTGAGAACCAAACAAAGCAAGGTCAAGTGTTTCTCGTGACTGACAGAGTCAGCCAACTATGGTGCTGAACTGGTTGAACCGGTTTCCAACTGGTCCATCCAGTTGATAAAGAACCCCAAATTTGGTCAAAAAGTTCCTAAATGAATAAGGAATAAAAAAAAGAAACGGTTCTCAATTCCGAGCCCAGATGAGTGAGAACCAAACAAAGCAAGGTCAGGTGTTTCTCGTGACTGACAGAATCAACCAACCATGGTGCAAAATTGAAAATGATGAATGAATTAAACTTGAGCCTAAACGTGATTCTAACACATCAGGAAAACAATCATCCTCAACTGTAATCCTCAACCCTTCATAACCAATCAACAATAAACATGTGTGGCCTTTATTATCCACACCCAAGCAATACAATCTTCACATCAAAGGAAATAAAAAAGGATGAGAAAGAAGAAAAAGCATACGAAGACGATGAAGATGACCTGTAGGTAAAAAAAATTCAGCATACTTACCTCAGAATCACTGCCAAATATGATCCACGTGATTACTACCCAAAAAGTGCTATTTTGTGCCTTTAAATCATTCTGTTTTAAGCACTTTTGTGTAGTAGTTCTCCATTTTTATTCCAATTGGCATGTTAAGGACTTAGCAATGACTTCTAATCATATTTGTGGCTAGTTTTAGTTTTTGACAGCTTTTTGGATCATTAAGACAAGCCAAGCAAAGGAGAGAAGCAAAGAGGAAAATAGAGGACAGCAGCTGCAGTCTTCTTTCACACTTTTAGAGCACTTCTCGAAGTCCATTTTCTACATGCTATATACCATTTCAAAGCTCAGGAAGTCAACAATCCAATGCTTTAAACGGTTTGCAATTCGGAGTTGAAATGAAGGAGTTATAGACATTGGAAGCCAATCACTCCAAGCTAAAGGAAGAATTTTGCACGGCTGCGAAATCACCCTTTTGCTGCGAAATGATTTCGCAGCCATTTTGCACAGTGTTGTGGAATTTTTCCTGAAGTTTCCTGATATTTGCAACCGACTCTTTTAGATCTTTTCTTCAGATATTTTTGTATAAATTTCCATTTTCTCCTTGTATTCAGCCACTCATGTAATTCCTTAGCGAGGAAGTATCCAAGGAAGGGTAAATTACCTTCCTATATAAACTCTCTTGTAAACACTAAAAAAGGGGACTCTCGGAGGAGCTTGTTCCAGGAGGACTCTCAGAAGGACTCTCGGGGAGCTTTTTCCAGGAGATCCATCATATAATATATCATATATAGAATCAACGAACAGAGCACTTGCTCTGTTTTTCATATATATTCTTGTTTTCTCGTTAGTTTTCTTTCTAGCCAATCAAACTCTGAGGATTTTTCCTCAGAGGATGAGAGGCTAGGCTCTTCATATCTTGGAGTGAGGAAAGCTGGGTAAGTTTCCACATGGATAAATTGGAAGTTTTGTTGTTTTAGTTTTTAATGAAGAGAAAGTGTGACTCGCTAATGGTTTTTATCTTTTTAGTTAACTTAAAACGCCTTTAAATCACCTGGGCCAACACTTGGTAAGGCAAGTGATCTCCGTCCATGGAGATTCACTAGTTTACCCCTTGCGAGCCTCTAGGAGGTGACTTGAAGGTAGGATTTTCTAGAATTGCCAACACTTGGTAAGCTTTTGGACTCCAAGGAGACATCCATTAGTTATCTCTTGCGAGCTTTTGACGGGTAATCCAAGGTTAAAGATGACCTTGAATGGCAAGTGCTAGGTGAGAGGTATAAGCCATTGCAAGATGCATCAGTGAGAGGGATTTAGTGTTTGAACCCATTAATGGGAAGCATCTATACCACACCGGTTAGAGAATTAACTATATGTTAATTCTGTAATGCGAGGAAAAGAAACAAGTGACCGAAACTCCCTTTTTGTATGAGGAATCTGAGCCTAGTGATCTGAAACTCCAAGAAACACTTTTTTTTGTAAGTAAAATCAGTTACTATTTTTGGTTAGTTTAAAACCGAATCTTTTTCATTCAAACATCTTTATGTTTTCTTTTAAAGCTAACCTTGAAATGAAAAGGCACCAATTCAGCTTTGAATTAATATTATTTGTGAAGTGAAAACCCATCCTAGTGAACGATCCTAGAGCCACTATGCTATAGTAGCTTTGTCTTTGCTACCCTAGTATATGGTGTAATAGGTTATAAATTTTGTTGATTACTCCCTCAATCAAGGAGCACCAGCTGGACATGAATCAGCTGAGACACCAATTAGGCATGAATCAAATGGCGCCATTGCCGGGGATGGTGCCACTTTACAGTCATATCACCTTTCTAGAGTACTTGTGATCTTCATCACAAGTTTGGTGACTTTTCTTTTCCTTTTTACTAACTCTTTTTATTTCTTTATTTTTCTTTGTTCATATGTTAGTATATCTTTTATTTAGTTTTTAGTTAATCTTAATAATTTTCTTTTTTCTTTAGAATTTTATTTTCTTTTGTTTTCTCTGTTTTTAATTCACAAATTGCTGGTTGTGCATGCCATATTGAATACGAGATAGCAGAGGAAGCCATGAACTTCATGAATTATGTGGCTGAAGTTTCAAGAGGTTGATCTGCCTACATCCAAACTAGAGCATGAGGTAGAGAGTGAAACAGAGAAAGAAAAGAGGGAGGAAATCAAAGGAAAGAAAAAGAAAAGCATAGAGAAAGATGACTATGATCTTAATATAAATGAAGATCCACAGAGGATAGTCATCAAGGAAGAATTGATGAAGAAATACATGCATCCGCCTTTCCCCGAAACTTTGTATGGAAAAATCATACAAACCAAATCTCAAGTGAGGGATGCAAACTTCATATGGGATCCGGGCAAGCTAAGTCAGGATCAGAATTTTTTGATGGACTTAGTCTTTCTTAAGACTAACTAGTCCATAGCTTTTGTTTTACTTATTACTTGTTTTAATTTTGATTTCAATGTTTTAATTTTGATTTCAATGCTTTAATTTTGATTTTAATGCTTTAATTCTACTTTGTTTTGATGTAATATAGGTTTTTGGATGATCAAAATCAGGAGGAATTGCAAAGAACTTGAAGGAAAATCATTTGGAGCAAGAAAAGTGCAAAAACAGGGGTCTGTGAGATTTCGCACCCTAAAAGAAGCCTCTGCGAATTCGGCACTTTGTTGCGAAACCATTTCGCACCCTCAGGCCCCTTTATGCGAAAATTTTCGCAGCTGCGAAACCAAGTTTGGCACATGAGTGCCACTTTGCAGCACAGGAACCCCCATTTCGTAGCTGCGAAACGGCTGCGAAGCTCCAAAGCATGAAAATTCCCAATTTCGCAGCCAAAGCTCCATTTCGCAGGGTATTTCGAAGCTGTGAAGCCAACTTTTGGCACACGAGTGCCATTTCGCAGCACAGTAACCCTCATTTCACAGCTGCGAAACGGCTGTGAAATCACAAAGCGTAAAAACTCCCAATTTCGCAGCCAAAACTCCATTTCACAGGGTATTTCGCAGCTGCAAAACCACTTTTTGGCACACGAGTGCCATTTGGAAGCCTCGTACACTCATTTTGCAGCTGCAAAATGGCTGAGAAACCTCCACACCTTAAAATCCTTCAGCGCGCACACCATGAACAGACATGTCGCAACTGTACCCCCATTTTGGCAACTATTGGACACATTTTGATCACTTTCTGAAGTTCATTTCATACATACCATATATATTTGAAATCTTGGGAAGTCAAGATTCCATAGCTTCAAACGGTGCTCGATTTGGATTTGAAACAGAAAAGTTATGGCTGTTTGAAGATGACTGTGCAAACCATGAGCGGAAATGTCGCACCTCCATTTTGCTACTGTTAGACACATTTTTGAAGTACTTTATGGAGCTCAAATTATGCATACCATATCTCATTTCAAATCTTGGGAAGTCAGGAGTCCAGAGCTTCAAACGGTATGTGATTTGGAGGTGAAATGAAGAAGTTATGGCTGTTTGAAGACGAGCACGCAAAGCTAAGCGGGAATTTCGCAGTCGAGACGCCATTTGGAAGGGTGTTTCGCAGCTGCGAAACCACTTTTTGGCACACGAGTGCCATTTTGCAGCACAGTTCCCCTCATTTCAAAGCTATGAAATGGTCTGTAAAAATGCCACTTTGCTGCGAAATGATCTCCAAGCTTCGAAATGGCTGCGAAATCACCTCCAAGCTTCGAAATGGCCTTCAAATTGCGAAATTGACTTGCAAAATGGAGGGAGGTTTGCAAAAACACCTTGCAAAGCCAAGGGAAGTTGCTAAAATGCCAACAGAGCCCCGCGCACCAGCTGAGTACCCTCTGGAACTCATGAACAACCACCTCTCTCCATTTCAGCCATGGCCAAGACTAGAGGAAAGCCCCGCGCACCTTGAGATCACACACATGAAACCTTTCACTCCATTTTTGACCTCCTTTAACCATCAAATCCCATAGCTACCAACTGAGAGCTCCAGTTGAGGAGACTATTCTACCTAAGGAGACTGCCAGAATAGAGGCCAAAGTCCTAATCCAATCCACTCAAGAGGCCACCACAGATGCATCAGCTCCACAGGACTCTACCATTACTTGGTCATCTCTCTATTTTTTTTTTGTATTTACTTATTATATTAGTATACATAATTCCATGTTTTGATGTCTTATATTCTGGGATTGGATGTATTATTGATAATACATCATATATAGACATCAATTTTTGTTTAAACTTGCCATTTTTCTATTTTCTCTACTCACTGACTCTTTTGTTTTTTTTTAACATGTGGTTTCTCCTATATCACTCAGACTCCATGTCACTAAGGAGGTACCACTTCCTCCCTATTTTTTTAATCGCTTTTGTCACATTGAGGACAATGTTCAGCTTGGTTGGGGGGAGAGTTGAGGAAGTAAGTATTGCTATTAATGCTAAGTTATTTTGGTAATTTAGTTGCTTTTTTTTTTTTTGTTTTTTAAATTTTTAAGTTTTTTATTCTACTCTCCATGGTTATTAAGGAAAAATTTTCAAAATGAAAAGGGAGAAATTGAATTTTTGTCTTTTTACTTGACTTAGATTTTGTATTATGCTTACTAAAGTTGATAAAGTGTTGAAACATCTATTGAATTCAACCTTAGTTCTTCCACTTTAAGCTATTCACACACTGTGCACACTAGGTTCCGAGTATAAGATGAAAAACTATTTCCCTCTTCACTTAGGAAAATTTTAGACTTGGTACCTTTGACCTCATTTTTAATAGTGTTGGGACACCTTATAAAAGGCCAATGAGTCTTTGAAAAAAAAAAAAAAAATGTTTGCTTGCCTTGAAACCTGAGCAAGGTTTGAGGGGTATATGGTGAAAATCTTTAAAACCTGGTGCCCTAAGCCTTAATTCGTTGGGAGTCACCGACCTCAATGCTCGTTACAAGGGTGAATAGGTGGAGTTTAACATACTGCAGGTGCTTGGGTATTAAAATTCATTCTCAAAAGTCCGGGGTAAAATCCGAGGAGTTAGTGGTTGAAAGATCCTTAAAACTTGATGCCCTAAACCTTAATTAGTTGGGAGTCATCAATGGACCCCTGTTACATGGACAATTTAGAAAAAAATGCCTTTAAGCTTTGCACTCCTACAAGAAAAAATTGTGAAAGAAAAGAGGTGCATTCTTAGCCTATTGGAGGTTGATTAGTTTGCTAAGCTTTGAAAAAAAACTACGTTGATAGGAGAGATTAGTTTGACATAC
Source organism: Vitis riparia (assembly GCF_004353265.1). Lineage (NCBI taxonomy): Eukaryota > Viridiplantae > Streptophyta > Magnoliopsida > Vitales > Vitaceae > Vitis > Vitis riparia. The sequence continues at coordinate 107,711 of NW_023269690.1, read as the reverse complement.
TATATCTGGAAACTAATAAATAACACATAGATTTTTGTGGAAGAGTAAGGTTTGGACCTTTGGGAGTGGAAATTATTTTGAAGCTTAAATTTGCATAATGCCTACTCTTTATGAATTGTGACTAGGCAAATTATTTTATAGCTCCTATTGAAGTTTGAGTTTTATTTCTTTCATGTTCCATGTGAGAGTTTGATCAGTCATGCCACTTGATTATTTTTTGGAGTGATCAGCATGATTTTATAAAATATTATATTATCTATTTTTCTTTATTTTTCTTTCCTTCATTGCTCAAGGACTAGCAATGTGTCAGTTGGGGGGAGTGATTACTACCCAAAAAGTGCTATTTTGTGCCTTTAAATCATTATGTTTTAAGCATTTTTGTGTAGTAGTTCTCCATTTTTATTCCAATTGGCATGTTAAGGACCTAGAAATGACTTCTAATCATATTTGTGGCTAGTTTTAGTGTTTTGACAGCTTTTTGGATCATTAAGACAAGCCAAGCAAAGGAGAGAAGCAAAGAGGAAAATAGAGGACAACAGCTGTAGTCTTCTTTCACACTTTTGGAGCACTTCCCGAAGTCCATTTCTATATGCTATATACCATTTCAAAGCTCAGAAAGTCAACAATCCAATGCTTCAAACAGTTTGCAATTCGGAGTTGAAATGAAGGAGTTACAGCCATTGGAAGCCAATCACTCCAAGCTAAAGGAAGAATTTTGCACGGCTGCGAAATCACCCTTTTGCTGGGAAATGATTTCGCAGCCATTTTGCACAGTGGAATTTCTCCTGAAGTTTCCCGATATTTGCGACCGACTCTTTTAGATCTTTTCTTCAGATATTTTTGTATAAATTTCCATTTTCTCCTTGTATTCAGCCACTCATGTAATTCCTTAGCGAGGAAGTATCCAAGGAAGGGTAAATTACCTTCCTATATAAACTCTCTTGTAAACACTAAAAAAGGGGACTCTCGGAGGAGCTTGTTCCAGGAGGACTCTCAGAAGGACTCTCGGGGAGCTTTTTCCAGGAGATCCATCATATAATATATCATATATAGAATCAACGAACAGAGCACTTGCTCTGTTTTTCATATATATTCTTGTTTTCTCGTTAGTTTTCTTTCTAGCCAATCAAACTCTGAGGATTTTCCTCAGAGGATGAGAGGCTAGGCTCTTCGTATCTTGAAGTGAGGAAAGCTGAGTAAGTTTCCACATGCATAAATTGGAAGTTTTGTTGTTTAGTTTTTAATGAAGAGAAAGTGTGACTCGCTAATGGTTTTTATCTTTTTAGTTAACTTAAAACGCCTTTAAATCACCTGGGCCAACACTTGGTAAGGCAAGTGATCTCCGTCCATGGAGATTCACTAGTTTACCCCTTGCGAGCCTCTAGGAGGTGACTTGAAGGTAGGATTTTCTAGAATTGCCAACACTTGGTAAGCTTTTGGACTCCAAGGAGACATCCATTAGTTATCTCTTGCGAGCTTTTGACGGGTAATCCAAGGTTAAAGATGACCTTGAATGGCAAGTGCTAGGTGAGAGGTATAAGCCATTGCAAGATGCATCAGTGAGAGGGATTTAGTGTTTGAACCCATTAATGGGAAGCATCTATACCACACCGGTTAGAGAATTAACTATATGTTAATTCTGTAATGCGAGGAAAGAAACAAGTGACCGAAACTCCCTTTTTGTATGAGGAATCTGAGCCTAGTGATCTGAAACTCCAAGAAACACTTTTTTTTGTAAGTAAAATCAGTTACTATTTTTGGTTAGTTTAAAACCGAATCTTTTTCATTCAAACATCTTTATGTTTTCTTTTAAAGCTAACCTTGAAATGAAAAGGCACCAATTCAGCTTTGAATTAATATTATTTGTGAAGTGAAAACCCATCCTAGTGAACGATCCTAGAGCCACTATGCTATAGTAGCTTTGTCTTTGCTACCCTAGTATATGGTGTAATAGGTTATAAATTTTGTTGATTACTCCTCAATCAAGGAGCACCAGCTGGACACGAATCAGCTGAGACACCAATTAGGCATGAATCAAATGGCGCCGTTGCCGGGGATGGTGCCACTTTACAGTCATATCACCTTTCTAGAGTACTTGTGATCTTCATCACAAGTTTGGTGACTTTTCTTTTCCTTTTTACTAACTCTTTTTATTTCTTTATTTTTCTTTGTTCATATGTTAGTATATCTTTTATTTAGTTTTTAGTTAATCTTAATAATTTTCTTTTTTCTTTAGAATTTTATTTTCTTTTGTTTTCTCTGTTTTTAATTCACAAATTGCTGGTTGTGCATGCCATATTGAATACGAGATAGCAGAGGAAGCCATGAACTTCATGAATTATGTGGCTGAAGTTTCAAGAGGTTGATCTGCCTACATCCAAACTAGAGCATGAGGTAGAGAGTGAAACAGAGAAAGAAAAGAGGGAGGAAATCAAAGGAAAGAAAAAGAAAAGCATAGAGAAAGATGACTATGATCTTAATATAAATGAAGATCCACAGAGGATAGTCATCAAGGAAGAATTGATGAAGAAATACATGCATCCGCCTTTCCCCGAAACTTTGTATGGAAAAATCATACAAACCAAATCTCAAGTGAGGGATGCAAACTTCATATGGGATCCGGGCAAGCTAAGTCAGGATCAGAATTTTTTGATGGACTTAGTCTTTCTTAAGACTAACTAGTCCATAGCTTTTTGTTTTACTTATTACTTGTTTTAATTTTGATTTCAATGTTTTAATTTTGATTTCAATGCTTTAATTTTGATTTTAATGCTTTAATTCTACTTTGTTTTGATGTAATATAGGTTTTTGGATTATCAAAATCAGGAGGAATTGCAAAGAACTTGAAGGAAAATCATTTGGAGCAAGAAAAGTGCAAAAACAGGGGTCTGTGAGATTTCGCACCCTAAAAGAAGCCTCTGCGAATTCGGCACTTTGTTGCGAAACCATTTCGCACCCTCAGGCCCCTTTATGCGAAAATTTTCGCAGCTGCGAAACCAAGTTTGGCACATGAGTGCCACTTTGCAGCACAGGAACCCCCATTTCGTAGCTGCGAAACGGCTGCGAAGCTCCAAAGCATGAAAATTCCCAATTTCGCAGCCAAAGCTCCATTTCGCAGGGTATTTCGAAGCTGTGAAGCCAACTTTTGGCACACGAGTGCCATTTCGCAGCACAGTAACCCTCATTTCACAGCTGCGAAACGGCTGTGAAATCACAAAGCGTAAAAACTCCCAATTTCGCAGCCAAAACTCCATTTCACAGGGTATTTCGCAGCTGCAAAACCACTTTTTGGCACACGAGTGCCATTTGGAAGCCTCGTACACTCATTTTGCAGCTGCAAAATGGCTGAGAAACCTCCACACCTTAAAATCCTTCAGCGCGCACACCATGAACAGACATGTCGCAACTGTACCCCCATTTTGGCAACTATTGGACACATTTTGATCACTTTCTGAAGTTCATTTCATACATACCATATATATTTTGAAATCTTGGGAAGTCAAGATTCCATAGCTTCAAACGGTGCTCGATTTGGATTTGAAACAGAAAAGTTATGGCTGTTTGAAGATGACTGTGCAAACCATGAGCGGAAATGTCGCACCTCCATTTTGCTACTGTTAGACACATTTTTGAAGTACTTTATGGAGCTCAAATTATGCATACCATATCTCATTTCAAATCTTGGGAAGTCAGGAGTCCAGAGCTTCAAACGGTATGTGATTTGGAGGTGAAATGAAGAAGTTATGGCTGTTTGAAGACGAGCACGCAAAGCTAAGCGGGAATTTCGCAGTCGAGACGCCATTTGGAAGGGTGTTTCGCAGCTGCGAAACCACTTTTTGGCACACGAGTGCCATTTTGCAGCACAGTTCCCCTCATTTCAAAGCTATGAAATGGTCTGTAAAAATGCCACTTTGCTGCGAAATGATCTCCAAGCTTCGAAATGGCTGCGAAATCACCTCCAAGCTTCGAAATGGCCTTCAAATTGCGAAATTGACTTGCAAAATGGAGGGAGGTTTGCAAAAACACCTTACAAAGCCAAGGGAAGTTGCTAAAATGCCAACAGAGCCCCGCGCACCAGCTGAGTACCCTCTGGAACTCATGAACAACCACCTCTCTCCATTTCAGCCATGGCCAAGACTAGAGGAAAGCCCCGCGCACCTTGAGATCACACACATGAAACCTTTCACTCCATTTTTGACCTCCTTTAACCATCAAATCCCATAGCTACCAACTGAGAGCTCCAGTTGAGGAGACTATTCTACCTAAGGAGACTGCCAGAATAGAGGCCAAAGTCCTAATCCAATCCACTCAAGAGGCCACCACAGATGCATCAGCTCCACAGGACTCTACCATTACTTGGTCATCTCTCTATTTTTTTTTTGTATTTACTTATTATATTAGTATACATAATTCCATGTTTTGATGTCTTATATTCTGGGATTGGATGTATTATTGATAATACATCATATATAGACATCAATTTTTGTTTAAACTTGCCATTTTTCTATTTTCTCTACTCACTGACTCTTTTGTTTTTTTTTAACATGTGGTTTCTCCTATATAACTCAGACTCCATGTCACTAAGGAGGTACCACTTCCTCCCTATTTTTTTAATCGCTTTTGTCACATTGAGGACAATGTTCAGCTTGGTTGGGGGGAGAGTTGAGGAAGTAAGTATTGCTATTAATGCTAAGTTATTTTGGTAATTTAGTTGCTTTTTTTTTTTTTGTTTTTTAAATTTTAAGTTTTTTATTCTACTCTCCATGGTTATTAAGGAAAAATTTTCAAAATGAAAAGGGAGAAATTGAATTTTTGTCTTTTTACTTGACTTAGAGTTTGTATTATGCTTATTAAAGTTGATGAAGTGTTGAAACATCTATTGAATTCAACCTTAGTTCTTCCACTTTAAGCTATTCACACACTGTGCACACTAGGTTCCGAGTATAAGATGAAAAACTATTTCCCTCTTCACTTAGGAAAATTTTAGACTTGGTACCTTTGACCTCATTTTTAATAGTGTTGGGACACCTTATAAAAGGCCAATGAGTCTTTGAAAAAAAAAAAAAAAAATGTTTGCTTGCCTTGAAACCTGAGCAAGGTTTGAGGGGTATATGGTGAAAATCTTTAAAACCTGGTGCCCTAAGCCTTAATTCGTTGGGAGTCACCGACCTCAATGCTCGTTACAAGGGTGAATAGGTGGAGTTTAACATACTGCAGGTGCTTGGGTATTAAAATTCATTCTCAAAAGTCCGGGGTAAAATCCGAGGAGTTAGTGGTTGAAAGATCCTTAAAACTTGATGCCCTAAACCTTAATTAGTTGGGAGTCATCAATGGACCCCTGTTACATGGACAATTTAGAAAAAAATGCCTTTAAGCTTTGCACTCCTACAAGAAAAAATTGTGAAAGAAAAGAGGTGCATTCTTAGCCTATTGGAGGTTGATTAGTTTGCTAAGCTTTGAAAAAAAACTACGTTGATAGGAGAGATTAGTTTGACATACTATATCTGGAAACTAATAAATAACACATAGATTTTTGTGGAAGAGTAAGGTTTGGACCTTTGGGAGTGGAAATTATTTTGAAGCTTAAATTTGCATAATGCCTACTCTTTATGAATTGTGACTAGGCAAATTATTTTATAGCTCCTATTGAAGTTTGAGTTTTATTTCTTTCATGTTCCATGTGAGAGTTTGATCAGTCATGCCACTTGATTATTTTTTGGAGTGATCAGCATGATTTTATAAAATATTATATTATCTATTTTTCTTTATTTTTCTTTCCTTCATTGCTCAAGGACTAGCAATGTGTCAGTTGGGGGGAGTGATTACTACCCAAAAAGTGCTATTTTGTGCCTTTAAATCATTATGTTTTAAGCATTTTTGTGTAGTAGTTCTCCATTTTTATTCCAATTGGCATGTTAAGGACCTAGAAATGACTTCTAATCATATTTGTGGCTAGTTTTAGTGTTTTGACAGCTTTTTGGATCATTAAGACAAGCCAAGCAAAGGAGAGAAGCAAAGAGGAAAATAGAGGACAACAGCTGTAGTCTTCTTTCACACTTTTGGAGCACTTCCCGAAGTCCATTTTCTATATGCTATATACCATTTCAAAGCTCAGAAAGTCAACAATCCAATGCTTCAAACAGTTTGCAATTCGGAGTTGAAATGAAGGAGTTACAGCCATTGGAAGCCAATCACTCCAAGCTAAAGGAAGAATTTTGCACGGCTGCGAAATCACCCTTTTGCTGGGAAATGATTTCGCAGCCATTTTGCACAGTGGAATTTCTCCTGAAGTTTCCCGATATTTGCGACCGACTCTTTTAGATCTTTTCTTCAGATATTTTTGTATAAATTTCCATTTTCTCCTTGTATTCAGCCACTCATGTAATTCCTTAGCGAGGAAGTATCCAAGGAAGGGTAAATTACCTTCCTATATAAACTCTCTTGTAAACACTAAAAAAGGGGACTCTCGGAGGAGCTTGTTCCAGGAGGACTCTCAGAAGGACTCTCGGGGAGCTTTTTCCAGGAGATCCATCATATAATATATCATATATAGAATCAACGAACAGAGCACTTGCTCTGTTTTTCATATATATTCTTGTTTTCTCGTTAGTTTTCTTTCTAGCCAATCAAACTCTGAGGATTTTTCCTCAGAGGATGAGAGGCTAGGCTCTTCGTATCTTGAAGTGAGGAAAGCTGAGTAAGTTTCCACATGCATAAATTGGAAGTTTTGTTGTTTTAGTTTTTAATGAAGAGAAAGTGTGACTCGCTAATGGTTTTTATCTTTTTAGTTAACTTAAAACGCCTTTAAATCACCTGGGCCAACACTTGGTAAGGCAAGTGATCTCCGTCCATGGAGATTCACTAGTTTACCCCTTGCGAGCCTCTAGGAGGTGACTTGAAGGTAGGATTTTCTAGAATTGCCAACACTTGGTAAGCTTTTGGACTCCAAGGAGACATCCATTAGTTATCTCTTGCGAGCTTTTGACGGGTAATCCAAGGTTAAAGATGACCTTGAATGGCAAGTGCTAGGTGAGAGGTATAAGTCATTGCAAGATGCATCAGTGAGAGGGATTTAGTGTTTGAACCCATTAATGGGAAGCATCTATAGCACACCGATTAGAGAATTAACTATATGTTAATTCTGTAATGCGAGGAAAAGAAACAAGTGACTGAAACTCCCTTTTTGTATGAGGAATTTGAGTCTAGTGATCTGAAACTCCAAGAAACACTTTTCTTTGTAAGTAAAATCAGTTACTATTTTTGGTTAGGTTAAAACCAATTCTTTTTCAAACATCTTTATGTTTTCTTTTAAAGCTAACCTTGAAATGAAAAGGCACCAATTCAGCTTTGAATTAATATCAATTGTGAAGTGAAAACCCATCCCAGTGAACGATCCTAGAGCCACTATGCTATAGTAGCTTTGTCATTGCTACCCTAGTATATGGTGTAATAGGTTATAAATTTTGTTGATTACTCCCTCAATCAAGGAGCACCAGCTGGACACGAATCAGCTGAGACACCAATTAGGCATGAATCACCATGTACGCTGATGATGACTTCCAGAAGCTGAGATGCTGTAGCTTTCCTCCACGCTCTCAACTCAAAAGATGCTCCTCACCCTCTATTTTTCTCACCAACAAAATATCCCCTCTCTCAAAAATGCCAAAAGGTCCCTTGCTTTCCTATCCTCTCACCTTTTATACTCATACCCCTCTCAGCATTTGAGCCTCTTGGGTTCCTTCTCCTTCAGCACAGAAATCCCCTCCATCAGCATGGGAACCACACCCCCCATTATTTCTCTTGCACTTACGAGGCTAGCTCACTCCCTTCAATTTTCAGCTTGCTTCACCACCAAGAATCCATATGGATTCGTGGTGGGCTGCAAGGAACCCAAACCAAGGCCCAAAATGGGCCCACAACATTGCCCAAAACTGATTTGGAGCTTATGGGCCTGATCCATGTAGGATTTGGGTCCCAAAATTACCAAAATCAGTGTTTTACACCAGCTGACTCGATGAACCAACTAAACCGGCTGAACCAGGTGTCAACCGGTCGAACCGGGTGCAAAAAATCTTAAAATTTTGATATAATGTTCTTGGAAGAGTGAGGAATCCATGGAAAAAAGCGGTATGCAATTCCGAGTTCGAAAAAGGGAGATATGATCAAAATAATTACCAAAAATCAGTGTTCTACACCGGCTGACTCGATGAACCGATTGAATCGAATGCCAACCGGTCGAACCGGTTGTAAAAAATCTTGAAAATTTGATATAATGTTTCTAGAAGAGTAAGGAATCCATGAAAAAAGCGGTACGCAATTCTGAGTTTGGATGAGGGAGCTATGATCAAAACAAACTCGAGTGCTCCGAACCTCAACATGCCCCTATAAACTTCAACTAAGCTAAAATGACCCCACTTCCTTCCTATAGGGTGATGTGAAGGACTAGGAAAATGGTCATGATGACCCTCCAAAATGAACCACATACGCACCACAATGGACCACAGACAAGCCCACACGAGGCTCGGACACCGACTAAGCCCAAAAGGGGCCCCAGTGGTGCCATATGAGAACGATGGGTGCAGGTGACGCCCAAAGGATAAATGCCAGTGTCGAGGGACAAAATTGAGGGTCTACACCAATCCTTTTTCAACTAAAGTTTATGTTTTCTTTTGAAGCTAACCTTGAAATGAAAAATCATCAATTCAATTTTGAATTAATGGCAATAGCAAGTTGAAAACCCTTCCCAGTGAACGATCCTAGAGCCACTATGCTATATTAGCTGAGGCTATCCTAGTGCATGTGATATAGGTTATAAATTTTGTTGATTACTCCTGTTTGAGGGCCAAAAATCAAGGTACACCAGCTAGGCAAGCAATCAGTAGCGGTGGGAGGATCATGTAGAGACGATGGCTCTACTATGGTCTCCTCATGAGGCATAGTCTGCTCTGCTATGGTAGCCTCCCTAAATGGAACTGTAGGCTATGATGGGCCAGGCATATCATGCTTAGGTGGTGGCAAAATACCCAAATGCTGCTGCATCTGCCCAAAGATGGCAGTATGCTGGGTTTATGTGGCAATAAGCTGATCTTGACATGCACGTATGACTGCCATCTACTGGAAGAGAGCACCTTGAGTGGTGCTCAATGTTTGCAATGTATGACATAGGCCTCTAAACTCTAAACTAGATATAGTGATAGAAGACTCAGATGGAGGAGGTGTTGATGTAGCTGGTACAACTGGTGGAGCTTCAGGAGTGGTAGGCAGAGCAAAAGATGTAGCCTCAGGTGTGGACACTGTAGGAGATGATACAGGGTAGGTGGTATGATCTCTGTAGGTATCTCAGCCTGTTGTGCCTGTTGTGCCTGTGGTGGCTGCTCATCCTATGGTAACTCTGGAAGTGCTGGCATATCTGGGGCTCTTGGAGGTGCAACATAGGTCGTCAAATGATTCCATTTGTCGAGAGTGAATAGCTCTCGGAAAATGCGGCGGCGCTCAAGCTGAGGCTCAGAAGGATAGCCCAAATGCTCTAATATATGACAGAGTAGCCTGGGAAAAAGTAATGGAATGGCATTTTGCTCTTTGGAGTTTCTCTTCAAAGTATAGAAGAGAGGTCATAATCAAATGATGAGGGCCAAAGTAAAAACCCTCTTATATCCAAAATAAAGCCTCCAATATAGCTCCTCTCCTCTGCACCATATGCTAAAGTGGAAATATGTTAGAGTGCAACACCACATCTAGAAGGAGCATCCCAGGTGGAAGCTCCTTCCTAAGAAGAAATGAACGTATAGAGGTCCCCCTGGATAATATACGGACCATGTCCCTCTGAGAAAACTGAGACCACTATTTGAAATCTACTGGATTTGCAGGCTCATATGGAATATGCAGGGCCTCTACAATGTGTCTAGCTCCAAGGATACCATGGCGTCAATCAATAGTGAAGTGGATGATAGTAGGATCCTAGACGCAACGTGTAGTCATAGGCTAATAGAAGTCTAGTGCTACTCTAGGATAGAAGAAGTCCCTAGAAGTCATCAGGTGCTCCAAATAGTATCTTTGTAGTAGGTGGAATGAATCTCTAAGCTCCAACTGCTGTCTGAAAGTCTTCATATCAGAACATAGCTCAGAGTGGAATGGCCTCGCTTGACAATCCAAATTTCCCTCTATAGGTGGCTATGTAACCATAGGTAATCACTTTTGGAGTCATCCCAAAAGGAATCTAAGACTCTGTAGTAGGTGGTTGAGGCTATGGAAGTGTAGATGACTCTCCTAGGCTTGAAACTCTGGATTTCCTTGTAGGAGGGTGACGAACTCATTTCTTGAGGCGCGAAGTGCTTGCCTCAAGTGTAGTGGGTGGTCTCCTCGTGTCGTACCTGTGCTAAAGGGGGCTAGATGGCACTCCACCCTCAAAAGGTGGAATGGCAGAGGCCTGTGGAGCCTCAGATATGGAATCCCGTGCAGGTGAAGCTATCGATCTAGGATGGCGAGCTGATGGAGATGCGGCATGGGCTCCTCTTGTCTTGGCCATGGTAGAAATGGAGAGGAATCGCTTAGTTTATGTTCCACAGGCTGTGCGAAGGTGCGCGGAGTGCTTCTTCTTCAGACGCACGACCTCTGGGCTTCCAACTTTGGAATTTGGGGGCTTCACAACTTATATGGTTATTTTGCAACTTGGAGTGGTTGTGTGAAATGAAAATGAAAAAAAATCAGAGGTTTAAATAGGAATTTAAATGACGGTTGGTATTTTCACAGGTTAGCTTGAATTTGCAAGTTGGTTTGCAAGTTGCCCCTTTTCACAACTTGATTCGCAAGTTGATTCGTAGGCTATAAAAATGGATTTTGAACTTGCGAAATGGCACATGTGTGCCTGGAGGTGCTTTTGCAGGCTGTAAAAATTTTTGCAAGTTGAATGGTGGACTTGCAAATTTAGGCTTTGAGGATTTCACAAGTTGGCCCCCATTTTCGCAACTTGGAATTTCAACTTGCTAAATTTTCACAAGTTGAACTATTGTTCTATTTTTTAGGCTTTTTCTCCTTCTTTGGTTCTTTAAGGCTTTCTTCCAATTCCTTTGAAGTTCCTCCTAATTTTGATCATCCCAAAAGTCTAAGTTAGATCAAAATAAAATAAATTAAAGCTACAATTAAAATTAAAAGAAATAATAAAGCTTTTAAATCAACAAAATTGAAACAAAAAAAAAACATGGACTTTGGTTAGTCTTCAGAAAGACTAAGTCCATCTACTCCTTTTTGGTTAAGATTGTTGTGGCTCAAGGAGATTGACTTCCTCCTTGTCTTGATTGAAAGGCTCCATGAATGGCTTGAGACGGTGGCCATTGACTTTGAAAGTGTCTGTGCTGTTGGAATTTAGTAGTTCCACTACTCCATTGGAATGCACTTGATGAATAATGAAAGGGCCTATCCACCTTGATTTTAGCTTTCCTGTAAAGATGTGGAGCCTAGAGTCATAGAGTAAGACTCTTTGTCTCTTTTGAAATTATTTTTTGGAGATTAACTGATCATGCCACCTCTTCATCCTCTGTTTTGCAATTTTAGAATTGATGTAAACATCATTTCTCAATTCCCCCATCTCATTCAGGTCTAAGCACCTCTTCATCCTTGCTCTGTTCAAGTCCATGTTTACCTTCTTAATTGCCCACCAAGCCTTGTATTCAACTTCCACTGGGAGATGGCATGCTTTGCTATAGACTAGGTGATAGGGAGACATGCCAAGAATAGTCTTGTAATCTATTCTATATGCCTATAATGAATCATGGAGCTTAATAGACCAATCTCTTCTACTCGTGTTCACCACTTTCATCAATATATTCTTGATTTCCCTGTTTGCTAACTCAACTTGCCCAGAAGTTTGAGGGTGGTAAGGTGTATCTACCTTATGCTTCATCCCATACTTGGCTAATATAGTGTCAAAAGGCTTGTTGCAAAAATGAGTACCTTCATAATTGATTATGGCCTTGGGCACCCCAAATCTTGAGAAGATGTTCTCTTTGAGAAACTTGAGAATGACTCTATGGTCATTGTGTTTACACGGGATTGCTTGAACCCATTTAGAAACATAGTCTACCCCCACCAAAATGTAAGAGTTACCAAAAGACACAGGGAAAGGTCTCATGAATTCAATGCCCCAAACTTCGAAAATATCAACTATTAAAATGGGGTTCATAGGCATTTGGTTCCTATGTGTTAACTTCCCAAGCCTTTGGCATCTATCATAGCTCCTACACATGGTGTGAGCTTCTTTGAATAGTGATGGCCAATTGAAACCTGATTGCAACACCTTCATGGCTGTTTTCTGAGAGGCAAAGTGGCCTCCACATTCGCTTTCATGGAAATGACTGAGGATCCCCTATTGCTTTTGTTCAAGGACACACTTCCTTATTATTTGATCTGCACAATACTTGAAAAGAAAAGGTTCTTCCTAATAGTAGGCATGAATTTTTGTAAAGAAGTGCTTCCTATCTTGTGCTTTCCACTCACGTGGAATTTCACTAGTAACTAGATAGTTAGCAATATGAGCATACCAAGGAGCATCTTCTAACAGTATGAGTGACTCCTCTGGAAAATCATCATTAATAGGTAAACCATGGAAATTATGTGATATAGCCAGCCTTGAAAGGTGGTCAGCTACCACATTCCCCACTTCTTTTGTGTCTTTGATTTGGAGATTAAACTCTTGTAGTAAGAGAATCCATCTAATCAGCCTTGCTTTTGCATCTTGCTTTGTCAATAAGTACTTCAAAGCTGAGTGGTCAGTGAAAACCACAATGAAAGACCCTACCAGATAAGCATGAAATTTGTCCAAGGCAAAAACTATAGCCAAAAATTCTTTCTCTGTGGTTGTGCAGTTTCTTTGTGATTCATTCAATGTTTTGCTTGCATAGGAGATTACATAGGGTTTTCCATCATCTCTTTGACCAATAACAACTCCTATAGCAAAGTCACTGGCATCACACATCACTTCAAAAGGTAATTGCTAGCTAGGAGCCCTCACTATTGGAGCGGTTGTCAAGAACTACTTCAGTTGCTCAAAACTCTTTTGACATCTCTCATCCCATAAAAATTTAACATCCTTACCCAATAGTTCACATAGAGGCTTTGAAAGTTTAGAGAAATCTTTAATAAACCTCCTATAGAACCCAACATGACCAAGGAATTGCCTTACTCCTTTTACAATTATTGAGGATGGCAACTTGACAATAAGTTCCACCTTTGCTTTATCAACTTCAATGTCTTTCATGGAGATGATGTGGCCAAGGACAATTCCTTGCTGTACCATTAAATGACATTTCTCCCAGTTGAGCACTAAGTCATTTCTAATGCATTGGTTCATAACATCTTCCAAGTTGACTAAGTATTCCTCAAATCTACTTCCATATATGGCGATATCATCTATAAAAACTTCCACAATACATTCCACCATATCACTGAAAATACTTAACATACATCATTGGAATGTTCCAGGTGCATTGCATAAACCAAAAGGCATTTTTCTGTAGGCATATATTCCAAATGGACATGTGAAAGTGGTCTTCTCCTGGTCTTTAACATCAATTTCTATTTGAAAATACCCAGAGTAGCCGTCTAAGAAACAATAGAAAGGATGGCCTGAGACTCTTTCCAACACTTGATCAATAAATGGCAATGGAAAATGATCCTTCTTTGTCACAGCATTCAAATTACTATAATCAATACACACCCTCCAACCTGAAGTGAGGTGTGTAGCAACTTCTTCTCCCTTATCATTTTGCACCACTATGATCCCTAATTTCTTTGGCATTACTTGAGTATGACTCACCCATGGGCTATCTGACATGGGGTAGATAATACCGGTCTGAAATAGCTTAAGAACCTCAGCTCACACCACCTCTTACATATAAGGATTCAATCTTCTTTGAGGTTGACGAACTGGCTTAGCTTCTTCTTCCATGTATATATGATGTGTACAGACTAAAGGGCTACTACCTTTCAAGTCAGATATTTGTCATCCTATTGCTTTCTTACATCTCTTGAGAACTTCAAGTACACACTCCTCATGAGGAGTGGTTATAGATGAAGATATTACAACAGGGCACTTCTTATTCTCTTCTAGGTATGCATACTTCAACTCCGTGGGTAGTGGCTCCAGAATAAGCTTTAGGGATTCCTCTTTAACCGCTTCTTGTGCCTCTTCCTCATTGAACAAAGGTAGAATTTCTTCTATCCTCCTCCAAGGTGGTAGAGTAGCAAACAAATTTGAGGGTTCAGGTAACCCTTCATCAAGATCCCCAAGAATTTCATTCAACTTCTCTTGTATTTTCTGATTACAATGCTCCTCCACTAAAGTGTAGATGATGCATATGTCTTCTGAACCTTCTTCTTCTTCCTGATTGATTACCTTCATGCACATATAGAAGATATTGAGCTCCAATGTCATGTTGCCAAACATGAGTTGCATGAGTCCATTCCTACAATTGATGATTGCATTTGATGTAGCTAGGAATGGTCTTCCAAGTATGATAGGAACATAATTAGTTCCTTTGACAATTGGGTCCGTATCCAGAACAACAAAATCCACTAGATAGTAGAAATTGTCAACTTAAACTAAAACATCTTCAATCATCCCTCTTGGAATCTTCATTAATCTATCTGCTAGAGATAGAGTGATTGATGTTGGCTTCAATTCACCAAGTCTCGATTGCTTGTAGACAAAGTATGGTAGCATATTCACACTTGCCCCCAAGTGCAACAAAGCTTTCTCCACTAACTCCCCTCCAATCATCACTGAGATGGAAGGGCAGCCCAGATTTTTGCACTTCATTGGAGACTTGCACTGTATGATGACACTTACTTGATCAGTCAAGAAGGCTTTCTTATTCACATTCAACCCACTTTTGATAGTGCACAAGTCCTTCAGGAATTTTGCATAAGTCAGCACTTGTTTGATCATGTCTAGCAATGGAATGTTGACCTTCACTTGCCTCAATACTTCAAGAATTTATGACGCATTGTTGATTCCCTTTTTCCCATGAAAAGCTTGAGGAAAAGGTGGAGGTATGTGTTTCTTCATCACATCTCCATTTATAACTATCTTCTCCGAATCTCCATTCACTGTTAAATCATGGTCCTCTTTCCTTCCATTGCTCCCTTTCTTCTTTCCTTTGATTTCCTCCCTCTTCTCTGTCTCTTTTTCACTCTCTGTTTCATCATGTGGCTTGGGTATTGGCAGATCAACCTGTTTACCACTCCTCAGAGTGATCATGAATTTGACATCCCTCACCTGTGAAGATTCTCCCTCATGAGCCTCCACTTCATGGATACCCTTCGGGTCTTGGTGAGGCTGAGAAAGAAACCTTCCCTTCTCTTGCACTGTGTTAAGTTTGGTGACCCTTGAGATTGAGTATTGGAGATTATCTATCTTCTGAGATAGATCATTTTGCAATCCATCCATCCTTTTATTCAGTGTATTCTCTTTAAGTTGAGCATTGATGGATTTCTGGTCTCCAACAAAATCTCCCATGACCTTGCTTAGATTCACTATTTCTTGCTCAAGATTTGAAGCTTGTTGAGATGCTTGGCCTGGTTGTGTGTACTGAAGTGCTCTTGGTTTCCAAGAGAAATTTGGATGGTTCTTCCAATTTGAATTCTAGGTATTTCCATACGAAGCATTGTTATTGGGCTTGAATTGTCCAATAACATTTGGTTGATCTCCAAACGTTTCTCTAATAGCTAGAATTGTAGGGCACTCCTCCACCGAGTGCTCATAAGATTGACAAATTGAACAAGGCATGACTTGCACTAGTGTTTCAGAAATGGCTTGCACTTCACATATCTTTTTCAGTTCTAGTTCCTTCAATCTTCTTGTCATAGCTGCAACTTTTGCTTTCATGTCAATATCTTTGTTCAAGGTATACATCCCAACCTTAGCATTAAGAGCATTTGGTTGAGACTTCATTTTTCCCACTTCTCCCCTATTCGATTCATCCCATCCTCTTGAAACTTCAGCAACATAATTTAAGAAATCTATGGCTTCCTCCAGATTCTTACTCATGAAATATCCTCCACACATAGTCTCTAGGAGTTGCTTCATTGAGGAAGACATACCGTCATAAAAGTAGCTCACCAATAGCCATGTATCAAAGCCATGGTGAGGACAAGCATTGATAGCTTCCATGTATCTCTCCCAACACTCATAGAATTTATCATTCTCCTTAGCTGAGAAGTTTGAAATTTGCCTTTTTAAGCCATTGGTCCTATGAGTAGGGAAAAATTTATTGAGAAATTCAACTTGCAAATCAGTCCAAGTTCGGATACTCCTTGGCCTTAAAGAATTAAGCCAAATCTTAGCCTTATCCTTTAAAGTGAAAGGAAATAGCTTTAGCCTCATCAAGTCGATTGAAGCTCCTCCATCTTGGAATGTATTACAAACATCTTCAAATTCTTTGATATGCGCATAGGGATTCTCACTTTCCATCCCATGGAAAGTAGGTAGAAGTGGCACAATATATGGTCTAATTACTAGCTGCTCTGTAGGAGGCACTATGCATGATGGTGCACTCATACGAGGTGGATGCATGTGGTCCCTCATTGATCTGAATGCATTGGGATTGTCCTACTGACCATGGCGACTATGCTGATCTTCAAGTGTAGCTTCCATGATGTTCAAGCTCAATTCCAACTCTGTTTTGTGAGGTTTCAATTTTTGCAAGTCTTCCTTCACTGTCTCGTATCCAATATGGCATACACAACTAGTAACAACTGTAACAAAAACAAAGAAAATAATACTAAAAAAAAAAACTAGGATTAACTAAAAACTAAATTAAAAGATAGGCTAAAATATGAACAAGTAAAACAAACAATTAAAAAGAGCTAGTAAAAGAAAAGAAAAGTCACCAAACTTGTGATGAAGATCACAAGTGTTTTGGAAAAGGTTATATCACTATAAAGTTGGCACCATCCTCGGCAACGATGCCATTTGATTCGTGCCCAGCAGGTGTATGCCCTATCAATTGGTGTTCAATCAACTAGTGTTCTCTGATTTCAATCCTTAAACAGGAGTAATCAACAAAATTTATAAACCAATTTCACCATATACTAGGGTAGCATTAACTAACATAACATAGTGGCTCTAGGATCGTTCACAGGGATGGGCTTTCAAATTACAACTTATATTAGTTCAAAAACTGAATTGGTGCTTTTTCTTTTCAAGGTTAGTTTTAAAAGAAAACATAAATATGTTTGAAAAGGTTGGTTTTAAGTGAAACCAATAATAAAGTAACTGAAAGTACTTACAAAGAAAAGTGCTTCTTGGAGTTTTAGATCATTAGACTCAGGTTCCTTATACAAAAAGCGAGTTTCCGGTCACTTGGATCTTTCTAGAACCGGTGTGGTATAGATGCTTCCCCTTAATGGGTTCAAACACTAAATCCCTGTCACTGAATCATCTTGCAATGGTTCATACCTCTCACCTAGTATTGGCCATTCAAGGTGATCCTTAACCTTGGATTACTAGTCAAAAGCTCGTAAGAGATAACTAATGGATGTCTCCTGGGTATCCAAAAGCTTACCAAGTGTTGGCTATTCTAGATAATCCTACCTTTAAACCACCTCCTAGAGGCTCGCAAGAGATAAACTAGTGAATCTCAATGGATTGAGACCACTTGCCTTACCAAGTGTTGGCCCAAGTGATTTTAAGGGATTTTAAGTTAACTAAAAAGATAAAAACATTAACGGGTCACACTTTCTCTTCATTAAAAACTAAAATAACAAAACTTCCACTTTTGTATTTGGAACCTTACCTAGTTTCCTTCACTACAAGAAAACAAAAAGGCTAGCCACTCATCATTTGGGAAAACATCCTCAGAGTTTCATTTGCTAGAAATAAAAATAAAAGATAAAACAAAATGAGTAGGTAAGGCAGAGCAGAGCTTTATGTATTCATTTCTGAAAAACTGTACAAAGTGTTGTCTATGAGAAAAAACTCTCGAGAGATCCTTTAAAAGAAAATTATAATAGATATTATATAGGGAGGCTATTTACCCCTCCTGCTAACTTCCCAACCAAGAAAACTTGTCATTGGTAGGTTACAAGGAGAAAATAGGGATTTACACACAAATATCTAAATATAAATATCAAATGGAGTCAGTGTATAAATATCTCAAATTACAGGTGGATTTTGCAAGTTCAAATGCAACTTTCGAAAATTTCGCAAGTTCAAATTATCCATTTCGCAAGTTGCGAAGTTGTCCTACAACTTATCAGCTATCTGTCCTGTAGTGATTCCTTTTCTCTTCCTATTTTGCAAGTTGCGAAAATTTCGCAAGTTGGATTCCACAACTCGCGAAATTGCTGGATTGTTGATTTCTTATATGCTTTTCATCCTTGCATCCCCGCTTGGCTTTGGCAAAGGATTATGAAGCTCCAAAGCTTAGTTTCTTCATGAATTTGAGCTTCGACTTGGTTTGCCATGAACTATACAAAGATCTCCCTCATTCTTGGATTGCTTTGGTGATGAAAAAGCTATCAAAAACACCAAAATTTAACATAATTTGATTAGAAACGATTGAAAGGGTCCTTAACAAGCCAATTGAGTTAAAAGGTAATAACTACTACTTAAAAGTGTTTAAAAGAGTTAATTACAAGTTATAAAATAACACTTTTTGAGTAGTAATCAATCATCTATTGCCCTCAGCTTGCCCTCAGCTACTCATATCATTTAGAGCCATGAGCTCATGACCATGAACTATTCATATGAACCATAACCTTGAGCTGCTCATAGCATCTAGAGGACTAAGGTCATAGGATTATGAGTTGTTGATCTCATCCATAACCCTGAGTTGTTCATAGCATCCAAAGTCCTAAGCTCATGACCCAAAGTAGCTCATGTCATTAACAACCATGAGTTGTTTATACAATCTAAAGCTCTAAGCTCATGACCCAAACTCATTCTTATAAACCACAACCCTAAGCTTCTCATAACATATAGAGCCCTAAACTCATAACTCAGAGTCGTTCATGCGAAGCTCAACCTTGAGTTGTTCATAGCATTTAAAGCCATTGGCTCACGATGAAGAATTGTTCATATTATCCTAAATCCTGAGCTGTTCATGGCATCTAGAAGCTTAGGCTAATAGGATCGTAAGTTGTTCATATCATCCATAACTCTGAGCTCATGAAGTAGATAAATTCATATCATCCACAACTTTGAGCTATACTTAGCATCTAGAGGCTTGACCTCATAGGATCTTGAGTTGTTTATATCAACCATAATGCTTAGTTGTTCATAGCATCCATAACCCTCAGCTCATGACCTGGAGTAGTTTATATCATTCATAAGCTTAAATTATTCATAGCATTTAAAGTTGTGAGCACCCGATCTAGAGTCATTTGTGTCAACCACAACCCTAAGTTGTTCATAGCATCTAGAGCCCTAAGCTCATGACTCGGAGTCATTCATGTCATTGATAGCCTTGGATTATTATAGCATTTAAAGCACTGAGCTCATGACCTGGAGTTATTCTTGTCAACCATGACCCTAAGTTGTTCATAGCATCTAGAGCCCTGAGCTTACTACCTAGGGTCGTTCATGTCATCCATAGTCTTAAGCTAGTTATATCGTTTATAGCCATGTGCTCACGACAAAGAATCGTTCATATCATCCTCAGCCCTAAGCTGCTCATAGCATCTAGAGGACTAAGCTCACAAAATCTTGAGTCATTCATATCATCCAATACCTTGAGTTCTTCATAGAATCCAAAGTTGTAAGCTCATGACCCAGAGTAGCTTGTGCCATCCATAATTCTTAGCTGTTAATAGAATCTAGAGCCTTGAGCTCATGAGCCAAACTTCTTCTTGTCAACCATAACCATGAGTAGTTTATAGCATCTAAAGCCTTTAGCTCACGACCTAAGGTTGTTCATGGCATCCACAACCTTGAATTATTCATGGCATATAGAGGCTTGAGTGCATGATGTAAAATCATT